>NC_048228.1:60327652-60363337 GCF_002007445.2 Ailuropoda melanoleuca | reverse complement strand
TCCCACTCCCCCTGCTTGTGTTCCCTCTCTCCATGGCTGTCTCTAACTCTGTCAAATAAATAAATAAAATCTTTAAAAAAAAATAAAATATTAAGTTTTCCAAACCATAACATGGGATGTTTTTCCACTTATTTATGTCTTCTTTAAGTTCTTTCAGGAATGTTTTGTACTTTTCATCATCTATGTCTTTTAACTCCATTAAATTAATTCCTGAGTTTTTTATCTTTTGTTGCTTTTGTAAATGGAGTTGTTTTCTTACAGTACTTTTCAGATTATTCATTGTATATAGAGCAGAGCTGATTTTAGCATTGAAACCTGCTAATTTATTGAATTTATTTATTAATTCTAAGAGGTTTTTTGTGGAATCTTTAGGTATTTCTGCATATAAAATCATATATTCTGTGAACAGAGATAATTTTACTTTTTCTTTCCAATTTCAATGCCTAATATTTTCTTTTCTTGCCTAATTCCTCTTCTAGTGCCATGTTTAATAGAAGTGGCAAAGCTGGTGTACTTGCCTTGTTCCTGATCTTAGAGGAAAGCTACAGTCTTTCAACATTGAGTATAATATTCCTTGTGGATTTTTAATATACAGATTATATTATGATGAGGTAGTTTCCTTGTGTTACATTAACTTGTGAGTGTTTTTATCATAAAAGGTGCTGGATTTTGTCAAATTTTTTTTCTGCATCAATTGAAAAGATCATATTTCCTTTTTTCCTCTGTTAATGTGGTATATTACATTAGTTAATTTTTGTTTTTTGAACCATTCTTACATTTCTAGAAATAAACCTAATGTAATTATGGTATGTAGTCCTAATATAACACCATTTTTTTTTTTTTTGCAACAAAATCCACAAAGTATATTGGTCTGTGGTTTTCTTACAGTTTCTTTGTCTGGCTTTGGTATCAGGAAAATTTTTGGTTTCATAAAATGAGTTAGGAAGCATTTTCTGTTTTGTTTTGTTTTTTCTTTTTCTTTCTCCTTTTTTTTGGAAATTTTAAAAATTGTTAGTTCTTTAAATGTTTGGTAGAATTCATCAGTGAAGCTATCATGTCTTTGGCTCTTGGGCTTTTTCTTGTTGGGAGATTTTAATCATTGATTCACTCTCATTACTACTTATAGGTCTATTCAGAATTTATATTTCTTCATGATTCAGTCTTGAAAAAACTTTTTTCTAGAAATGTGTCCATTTCATCCAGATTATTCCATTTTCTGGCATACAGTTGTTCACTGTATTTTTACTCTCTTAAAAGCCTTTTATTTAGAACATAAACTGAGCAGTTATAACAAACCAAAGTTACAATAATACTAGCTTTTAGACTAGTACTTTTGAAATGTAGTAGTCTCTTAAATCATATATAAAGCAGAAAAAAATGGGTTATAAACTATTGTTATAATAATGCTAGCTTTTATAATTGTCCATGTATTTACCTTTACTGAGATTTTAATTTATTGATATCACTTTTAGTTCATGTCCAGTGTCCTTTCATTACAACCTGCAGGAATACCTTTATAATTTCTTCCAGGACAAGCCTAGTAAAAACAAACACTCTCAAGTTTTCTTCATGTAAGATTGTCTTCATCTCTCTATCATTTTTGAAGGACACTTTTGCCAGATATATGATTCTTGATGGTCTTTTTATTTTTTGTTTTGTTTTGTTTTTTTCTTGTAGCCCTTTGAATATATTAGCCCACTGCCTTCTGGCTTGCAAAGTTGCTGATGAGAAATCTACTGATAACATTATCAATGTTCATCTTTTAAAATTTAATTTAATTAATTAATTTATTTGAGAGAGAGGGAGAGAAAGAGAAAGAGAGACAGTGAGAAAGCACAAGCATGGTAGGCCCAGAGGGAGAGGCAGGTGGCCCAATGTGGGGCTCTTTTTTTTTTTTAAGACTTTATTTTATTTGTTTGATAGAGAGACAGCCAGTGAGAGAAGGAACAAAAGCAGGGGGAGTGGAGGGGAAGAAGCAGGCTCCCAGCAGAGGAGCCTGATGTGGGGCTCAATTCCAGGACGCCAGGATCACACCCTGAGCCACAGAACAGACGGTTAACAACTGAGCCACCCAGGTGCCCCCACTGTGGGGCTTTATCCCAAGACTCTAGGATCATGACCTAAGCTGAAGGCAGATAGATGCTTAACCGACTGAGCCATCTAGGTGTCCCTTGAGGATCATCTTTTGTATCTGATGAGACACTTCTCTTTTGCTGCTTTAAAGGTTCTCTCCTTGTTTTTCCACAACTTGATTATAGTGTGTCTTGGTATGAGCCTCTTTGAAATTATCTTACATGGAATTCATTGAGCTTCTTGGATATTCATATTCAGGTCTTTTATCAGATTTTTGAATTAAATTTACATTAAATGGTTCTCCTTTTGCAATTACATTTCTTTGATAATTCATAAGGCTAAATACATTTTCACTTATTTCTTAAAAATATTCTCCTGATTTTTAAAAGTCTTTCTGTCCTTCAGAGAAGCCATTTGATTCAGTGGGCTAAAGGGAGAGCTAATCAGTTCTAATGCACACTCATGTTGCTGATAAAGCTATGTGTCAATTCTGTCTTTACTTTTCTACCATCATCTTTTGGGAAAAATAGTCAACCAACACTTCCATGAAATGGAAGAGTCAGAAAGACTAAAAAAAAACATAATGCAACTAAAGTGCTGAAAATGAAATATGTTAGGTTAATCACTGATAGGATATAAACATCCACATATTGATCTAACCTTTCAATTCTGTATAACTATTTTTTGAAGCTAAATGTTGAATTGGCAATTATATTGAAGTTTAACTTTTATTTAATGCTGCCTTGCCTCTTCATTCAATCTCACAAATATTTATTAGTATTTTGGCACATTTAGGAATCTGCCTAGTATATCCCTGCCTATTAATTTATTTAATACATCACTAAATCCCATAAATAACTGTTTTCTTTCATCTATTTTTTTGCTGCTGTAATTTTTTCCTATATTATAAATTATCTGTAGATTGTATATGTCAAAAAGATATTTGAATGTTCTGAGAAATAAAATTTTATATCCATTTATGAAATATTTCTGAAAAATTATGTTCTCTGCGTTTCTTAGGGGCAAACTTCTTGTCATCATTCAAGATGATGACAAGAGGTATAATGTTTTATAATTCATTATTCACAAATAATAGTGTAGAAGCAATGTGAACATGAACTGTTGTCACTCTAGCAGTGTCAAAATTTTAAGATTTTTTTCTCACATATGTTTTTATAGTTCTCAGAACATAAACTGCTTGCTTTGCTCAGCATTTCCCAGTAGCCTCCTGCACATTACCAGATTTAATGTTCTTACATGAATCGAGTTCAAGTGGATGGAAGTGATCATTTTCTCTAAATACTTACTGAATGACAGTCCAATTGTCAGTCTTCTAAAACTAAAATTTTCCCGCAGTTGCTAAAAAAAAAAATGCAACAAAAGAAAAAAACAAAAACAAAAACAAAACTCAAAAAAAGTCATCTGAATTGTAATATTGTAGAATAGAAACTCATTTCACATTAACAACTCTAGATTCAATATCCCCATTTGGGAAAAAAAAAAAAGAGAGAGAGAGAGAGAGATAAAGGAAAAAGAAAGAAGGACCATAAAAGTGAACTCTTATGTAATCTGTAGATTGAACCCACCGCAGATATAAAGATGATCAAATCCTGACTCCAAAAAACCAAAACCAAAACAAAACTGACCAGTTTGGTCTTAATTCTCGTATGGAAAAAGATCTATTTAATAGATTTAAATAAGGAGAGATATATATCCAGATAAGCATATGATATATGTCACTCTATCCATTTTGTTGAAGAATGTCTATATTGACTAAGACTGGTTTTAATAATGTCACAGAATACAAACATTAACAACCACACCAAAATATATAGAAAAGAACAATTTATGACATCCTTTTAAGAAATAAGTTTCAAGATACATTTTTTTTAAGATTTTTTTTTTATGTGAGAGCCAGCGAGAGAGGGAACACAGCAGGGGAGTGGGAGAGGAAGAAGCAGGCTCCTAGCGGAGAAGCCTGATGTGCGACTCGATCCCAGAATGCCGGGATCACGCCCTGAGCAGAAGGCAGATGCTTAACGACTGCGCTACCCAGGCGCCCCCAAACCAATAATGCATACCTTCTATGAAAATGTTGACTCCAGCTCTACTAATTATTGACAGTGTGATTGTGGACAAATTATCCTATATATCAGATAGTCTCAGTGTCAGCACTGTTAATATTTTTAAATGGGTGATCTTCATTGTGTGTGTGTCGTGTGTGTGTGTGTGTGTGTGTGTGTGTGTGTGTGTGTGTGTTTGTGCATGAGTGGAGAGGTAGACGGCTGAGTGTATCCTGTGTGCTATAGGATATTCAGTGGCATTCCTGGGTTCCACTGTGTAAATATAGTAACCTCCTAGTCATGGCAATCAAAAATATTCCCAAATATTGCAAAATATTTTCTGGGGAACTAAGTCAACTCTGGTTGTAAACCACTGCTTTATACCCTCTATAAACTCAATGTCTTAAACAATAATATGGAGATCTTATACAAAAATAGATGGTTGGGAATATTAAATTAAAATATGTAGTTCCTGCTTGTCATTTAATGCCATTTATGCTATGTTTTCTTTATAATATATGTTAACACAGAGGTAGTTTGTTTACTTTGCAAAATATGTGTAAATTGTGGAGATACATATTTCATAAAGGATTACTTCATTAATTAGATATATAGGTATATGTTTCTCTCTACTTGTCTGAAAAAGAAATTACAAACAAAGGAAGTTGTGATTATGTTAGATTCTTCCGGGAAACAGAAGATTGAAAAGATGATAAACTTAGGTCAGTAGATACAACTCTGTGTTTTGAGATAGTGGAAAAAGCAAAGCTCTAAGAGAAACAGTAATTTTTCCTATGCAATTTGAAGCCATTGAATGATTCTCTTAAATGAAAAGGTAATTGTATGAATGGAAATAAATCATAAATGTAGGGGTACTTATTATAACCATAATTGAATAAATAATCAGAGAAGTAGGAGGGTAACTGCTGGAGCAGCAAAAGAGATGCTAAAAAGTTAAGGGGTTCTCTAGTTCTCTATTTAATACAAATGAAAATCCAAATTATTGCTATTCATCTAAGCTAGATTGTAACTGATTATGACCTACTGTCAAAGAAAAGAGCTTCAAATGGAGATTTGATTATCATTGTCCAAATGATAAACTAAAAGAAACTTCTGTTATGTCTACTCTCACTTCTTATTGGAAGGGATATGTATGATGACTGGGAAATAATCCCTCCTGTAGAATTTCAGTACATTGGTTAGTTTGGGCTGCTCTATCAAAATACCACAGGCTGGGTGCCTTAGAAAAAATAAAAATTTATTTCTCACAGTTCTGGAATCTGGAAGTCAGAGATCAGGGTGCTAGCATAGTCAGGTTCTGATGAAGCCCCTTTTGCAGACTGCCAACTTCTTGTAACTTCACATGGTAGAAAGATGTTGAGAGACAGCTCTAGGTTATCTTTTATTAGGGCACTAATCCCATTCATAAGAGCTCCACTCTCAAGGTCTAATAACTTCCCAAAGACCTCCCATAATAGTATCACACTGGGGATTAGAATTTTTATGTAGGAATTTTGAGGTGATATAAATATTCAGTTTATAACATTCAGCCTGGATTAAAATTATTAAAATTAAGCAAGCGTGCTTTGAAAATTTCTTATTTTATATATTAAGAATACACTTGATATTTCAGATATTCTCAATTTTATACCATGAACGTTTTTATTAATAAAATTCATTGATGATTACCTTTTACTTTATTTAATAGTTATGAATTCTAAGTATTATATATATTTGTGTAGTTATAATTTTATTTCAAAGATGCTAACTTCAAATTTAAAAAAAATAGAAATGATTTCTATTGAGAAACTATAAAGAAGAAATTCATAGTTTCTTTTGGTAAAATACCAATTCTTTCTGAGTTTGTAGCTCTAAATCAGTTATAAACATGAACAGGACATGGATCTATTACACACGTGAGTACACATCTGCAAATATCTTTGTATAGGTAGTTTTTTAAAATTTTAATTAATGAGTGCACTTAGAAGACAAATTGTCCTTGAAGAATATGGAGAATGTTTTAGGAAGTTCCTGGCTCAGGAGAATGTTGCTGTAATTAACAGCCACTGCATATAGGCTGTGTGGCCTAGAAATCACTGAAGTCCTGAATTCCCAATAAAGCTCAAAAATGATATCAAAAGCTAATGTTTAATTTTCAGTTGCAAACTACATTGTAGTATTTAGCATGGTTTGTAAGTTATGTTCTAGACTCATTGGAATAAAATAATAACAAACTAAAATATAGATAGATAGATGATAGATAATCAATTCTTCTATTTGCATTAATATTCAAATAGGTTTACACTGCTTCATAGTTTTGAGCTGCCAAATCTTTCTGAGACTTTAGGGATGGATTAGGATATTTAATCTTCTTTTCTGTAAGAATTGCAAGTTTATCAATTCTCTCATTAAGAGTAAAAAAACTAAACTCAGGATCAAGCATTTCACACATAAAATGACTAACTCCAAACATAAACCTGCTTTGTTGTCAATGAAAAGAAAAGCAATCTTATCAATTTTATCTGGTTAAATTTTATCTCTTTACTACTGTTGATTTTATCCTGTACTTTGAAGTTCATGTTGTAATTTAGGGAAAGGTTTTCTGTTCTATTGTTTTATCATTTGGAATAACCAATGCAAGTCTTTAATAAGTTTTTTCTTCTAAAAATCATTTTTTTCTACATAAACTTCAAAAATTCCTCTACTTCATCAATTATTTTGTGCTAACTAAATTGTCCCACCACACTGTGTAATTTTTCTTCATACCCCAAACAGGGATTTCATTTCAAATGATCTTTGTGTTCCCTTTCATTTCTATTGGGAAAACCAAAAGAGATTAGCATTTATAATTTTAGCTATATACCAAAAAATTAAAACATGTTATCCTATAAATTACTGTGATATTGAACAGGTAAGGCAAGTGAGCCTTATAGATATTACCAAAATAGACCCATGTTTTAAAATGCTTTAATGTAGAACTTGTAGAAAATGGTTTTGCAGATGTTTGGGTGCATCATAAGAGCAATATCATTTCCTACTAGAATTTGAATTTTGTTCAGTAATACAAATTTTCACATATGCAAATAAGCTAATGTTATTTGCTGATGATATATATTAATAATGTACTGTGCATTTTTTAAATATTCGTAGAACTAAAATTCATAAAAATCTAGTAAGCTTACATAAAATGTGCACACATCGCAACATTCACATTTTTTCAAGTGTTCAAGAATTTACCAAATTAGACCATATGTGTTGTAATGAAGTCTCAACAAATTTCAAAAATAAAAAAACATAAAGGACTCAATCATTAAGAGTATGTTTTCTGACCACATGGAATTAAGCTAGATTAAACAAAACATCTGGAAAAGAAGCCCAAATTCTTAGAGACTGAAAGGTTACTCTTAAATAATCTATGAGTCAAATAAGAAAAACATAAATTAGAATGCATTTTTACTAAAATGTAAAATACCAAATGCATGACATATCAAAACTTTGTTGACACATCAAAAGCTGTGGTTAATGGAATATTTATTATAAAATTTAAAATGTTGAAAATTATTTGAACTCCATTCTGAGGAAACTAGAAAAAAAGAACAGCAAAAAATACCCTAAAGAAAATAGAAGAAAAAAAATATGTAAGCGTTACAATAGATGAAGAAATCATTTGAGAAAACTCAATACTCCATCATGTAGGGGCCAAAGGCAGGCAGTCCCAAGATGGGCCACTTTGGCAAGAACATTATTTTGAGGTAAAAGCAATCAAACCCAGCAGATTCAAGAAAATCTCTTTACCTCCCCCTCAATTGCCTGCTTCTACCAGGAAGAGAGTGATTAACAGAGATACCTCTTTACTAAGAAACTTATCTACACAACAGGGCAACCTTTGTTTCAAAATGGCTCCTTTCACCTTTCTGACAATGATCTTTCTCCCCCTTGTATCCTCAGGTCGCCTACCCCTCTCCTGAGCATATATAAGTAACATGTTGCCTGTTTTTTGGAATTTCCATGTCTGCATGGATCCCCCACTTGTTTGCTATTAAATTTGATTTGCTTCTGTTAATGTGCCTCATGTCAATTTGATTCATCATCCAGCTAGAAGGACATTGAAGGGTAGGAGAAATTCTCCCTCCTCAAAAATTGTAAACATTTAACAAACTTGATATAGAAGGAATAGTCCATAATCTGATAAGGAAGACTTAAAAAAACCTAAAGGAAACCTTATAATCAATGATAAAACACTGGAAATGTTTCTAAGTAAAAATGAAAATTATCTCTCATTTTATAACATATTGTACTGAGAATGTATATATTTGCACATAGCATGACTATATGCCTAGAAAATCCAAATTCTCTCCAGAAAACCATTAGAAATAATGTGGCAAATAACAACAACAATAATAATAATCCATAGTCTTAAAGGTATTATTATTTTTTAAACTGACAAGTGGAAGATTAAAAAGAAAATATATAATTTAAAATAGTGATAGAAATATCTGTTAAAATAAATCTAATGAAATTTGTAAAGATGTCTACATGGAAACAATTTTTTGATAGAAAGTAAAGACCATCTAAATAAATTGAGAGATTGTGAATTATACAACCCAATATTGCAAAGGTCAATTTTCCTTGAATTAATCTATAGATTCAATATAATTCCCATTTAAATCCCAGGAGATTTTCTAATTTACAAAGTGGTTCTAAAATTCAAATAAAAATGTAATGGCCCAAATATAACCAAACAGTCTTTAAGAAGAGGAAGAAAAGTGGAATTAGGACAAATGTCACCTGGAAAGATGATTAATGAAGATAAGGTAAGATCAGTGCAAGGTTAAACCCAAAGCCAAAAAAAAACAAAACAAAAAACAGTGTAAGTCTGACCAATGGGATAGAATTGTGAACCCCTAAAATAGACTTACATATATAGGCACTCAGTTTATAAAGGTAAATATTTAGGGTTAATGTGGAGCATGAAATCAGTCATAATGCCTGGCTTGCTAAAATGTAACACTGAAGCCAGTGTCAGCAGGGAAGTTTTCAGAGAATGTCATAGGCCTTTGAAATACTGAGGCCTAGCTGACCAATCTGCCCTGGAATGCCCCAGGGAGTTGCCTTCCCTGAAGCTTTCCTAGGACAAACAGCAGCCCTGTGATCTAAGAGGTTGTCTTATGGTTGTCCCCTAGGCTGTTTAGCAGAACACAGAGCATGCAGATTAGCATATCATAAGAACACGCGGATTAGCATATCATATCCTTCCTGTAAACAGATCCTCCTACTCCCAGTAAGACTCCCTGGCACACATCACATGTTTGAGAAACAGTGATAAAGATTTATGATTATCCTGAAGGACCAATAAAGGCAGGAGCAAAGAACAAAGGGTCTTCCTCTCTGAGCGCTGACCCCTGCCTTCTCTTCTCTTTCACACCAAAGTTTAGAGTAATCTTTCTTCTGTGGGTACAGGGAGTGCTGACCATTTCCGGCAGGTATAAGGCAATGGACAATTTTTTTTTCTTTATAAATAGTTTTAGGACATTAGCTATCTGTACACTAAAAATGTATTTTGTCCTCCATCTTACTCTAAACTCAAAAGCATCGTTTCCAAATAGATTATATGATAAAATACTAAGGCTTTTAGCAGAAAATATAGTTGAGCATGTTTGTGACCTTCAGCAATGGACAATTTTTTTTTCTTTATAAATAGTTTTAGGACATTAGCTATCTGTACACTAAAAATGTATTTTGTCCTCCATCTTACTCTAAACTCAAAAGCATCGTTTCCAAATAGATTATATGATAAAATATTAAGGCTTTTAGCAGAAAATATTGTTGAGTATGTTTGTGAACTCCAAGAGGCAAAGAGCATTTGAAAAAGACACAAAAAGCAATAACTATACAAGAAAAATGATTAGACTGTATTAATGTTAAAGTTACTCTTAAAATATGCATTGAGGAACTAGAGAAGCAACTCACAGACAAAAGAACATATTTATTAGGTTCATAGATCCATGGATAAATAAAGAAAGAGACAAGAGAANAATTTGTCAGATCCATTACCCATTTCATCCACATTTAATGTCTGCTTATGTATTATCATACATATGCGTATATATTACTATGCTTATATCAATACTTTCCAGATAAAATTCTTGAGATTGAAATATTATTTGATGCACAGTGCTGAGTTTGAATATATATCATAATTTTAGGATGTAATAGCTTGATTGATTTTGGTGGGAAAATGACTGGAGGTTTCTTTGGACCTAAAATCAATAACTATGATTTAATTAATTTGGCTGAATTTATTTTACCTATGAAGCTCCTGTAGCACTTTTTGTCCTTAACTATGTCCAGCTTTTTGTATAGCAATATTATATGGCTAGTCGTTCCAAAACAGTTTGCATTCATGGTTGCACTGTTTGTACTGGTTAATACATATGAAATTGTTTGTATATGGGACCCTTCAGAATTTTCTGGAGTGGTATCTTCTTCAGGGACAGTTTATGTATCCAGAAAAATGAGTTTTTGTGTCCTTCCAGTCTTTTCAGAAAGATGCATTTGTGCAGCCTCATAGACTTTGATAAAGTTCTGCATATTCTAACAGAATGTCATTCAGGGACATGTTTGGCAAACACAAGTATGTTAGGGGGTATGGGAAGCTCTTACTCTTACAGGAGATTTGAGTTATTGACACTGGAATGGTTTTAGTTCTGTTTACTCAGGCCAATAAAAGGACTTCTTTGAGATTCAAAATCTAGGTCTGCTTAGCCTTCATTTCATCTCTTCCCTGGAATCTAGAATGTCTCATAGCTGAAGGTAGGGCTCTTCTGAATTTTCTTGTCTGTAAAACAAAAAGCAAAACCCAGAGCATCCTTAGCAACTAAACATTTCTCCCTTTGGATATTACTAGATTCTTCTAAATGTTCTCCTGTGTCAGCTCTTTACTCATAGTTTTTTGCACATAAGAAACAATTTATTTTTAAAAGTATATCACATCACATTATATTATTTATTGCTCTGCATTTTTTTCTTTCAGTTAGAATAAAATCTAAATATTGGGGCACCTGGGTGGCTCAGTTGGTTAAGCATCTGACTCTTGGTTTTGGTTCAAGTCATGATCACAGGGTCGTGAGATGGAGCCCCATGTCAGTGCAGAGTCTACTCGAGATTCTTTCCCCACCTTCTCCCTGCCCCTTGGCTCCTCCCTCTGCTCAGGCCCATGCTCTCCCATCCTCTCTCTCTCTAAAATAAATAAATACAATCTTAAAAAAAACACTAAATATTATCCTCTTGGAAATTACCTTGATGCAATTTCTTTATGTGTCCCCTCTAAAACATATGTATTCTTATATTCTATAGCAGAATTGAATTTTCTACAATAATACATCAAGTAATGTGAGATTTAGACTGACCTATGGGCCATGCGTGACATGTGTCTTCAGTATTTCCCCAAACTCAGTGTGCATGACTCATTCTCTTACTTAGTATATTCCATTTATACTGCATGGTTTACTGACCTTCAAGCATACCAGGTTTTTCCTGTCTCAGTGCTTTATATATGTCAATTTCATTTGTCTAAGCTATTCTTTCTGCAATCCTTCAGCTTGCTAGATACTCTGAATGTCTTCTAAAAGGTCATCCCCTTACAGAGTAAATTATTGATCACACTATCTGCCTCATCTTATCCCTTATATTGCTATTTTACTTTCTCATAGCACTTTCTTATACCATTGATCACAGTCTAAATCAGTTTGTCACTCATTTATTTGTTATATTCCAATTTTGGACCTCAAGTAGGAATCTCCAGAAAGAAGAAATCTTGTTTAATTTGTTTAGGAAAGCTCAGACCTGTTTTTTAGATACCACATGCTAATAAATATATTTAACAAATTAGTAGAAATTATGTTATATAAGAAGTAGACATTGACCATATAATTCAAACATGGATTTTATGATATATGATTTTGGAGAGCACTGAGAATTGACAATGATTTGAATCAACAACAATTTTCTACAGGAAAATTAGGAAAGGATATTATAGGTTACTTACATCAAACATCTAATTTTTAGATAGGAAAACTCATATCTAAACAGGGAAACAAACTTCAGCTAGCGTCAGATACTTCATAATAATTCCTAAGTGACTTATTTACTTCTATAAACTTGTTAGAGTAACGGTACTTGGATTTTTTTAAAAAATCCTTATTAGGATTATATATCCTATAGTATTCTCTTTTGAACAATAAATAAAGTGTAACGGTTTCCTCTACTCAGAGATTCTGTCAGGAAGTATGAAAGAGCTTCTGGAAAATAAACTATCTGGTGAATGGTTAGTAAGTAGGAAATCATCAGTAGAGGAAGAATGAACTGTAAGTAATTTATCATAGGAGTAACATTGATCCAGGCCAGTAGAATGACAAGATACACAGGACATTATGCTTTGTGATTGTTTTGAACAATTTTTTTTAAAGATTTTCTTTATTTGTTAAAGAGAGAGAGAGCACACACAAACAGGGAGAGCAGCCCTATGCGGCACTTGATCCCAGAACCCTGGAATCNTGAACAATTTTTTTTAAAGATTTTCTTTATTTGTTAAAGAGAGAGAGAGCACACACAAACAGGGAGAGCAGCAGGCAGAGGGAAAAGCAGGCTCCCCACTGAGCAAGGAGCCCTATGCGGCACTTGATCCCAGAACCCTGGAATCATGACCTGAGCCGAAGACAGACACTTAACCCACTGAGCCACCCAGGCATCCCTGTTTTGAGCAATTCTTTTATTTGTTGTAAATAATACAATTTTCCAGGTACCAGTCTTATAGGACTTCATTTCTCAAACAAAGTGTATGTAAATATGTCTTCTTTATGTCTTCTCAATAAAACAATCTGGGATGATTATAGATTCATTTTTTAAATATTTCTANTCTTTTATTTGTTGTAAATAATACAATTTTCCAGGTACCAGTCTTATAGGACTTCATTTCTCAAACAAAGTGCATGTAAATATGTCTTCTTTATGTCTTCCAATAAAACAATCTGGGATGATTATAGATTCATTTTTTAAATATTTCTGAGCATTTTTCTCACATATTTTAAGTACCATTATCAAGCTAAAGTTAAAAACCAAAATCTCATTTTAGCAGGAAACTTCTGCCTCTGGAAATGCTTTTATACATTTCCTCATCCAAACCTCCTCTGAAGGAAGGCTAATTATAGGCTTCAATATGCACCTGGGTGAAAATTAACTTTTAAACAGCCTTTAAAATAAACGGTTTTTAATTATTATCATTATACAAAAGCTGCATAAATGCCCTTAATTGTGCTTATAAAGTAACATTTGCTATAATCACCTCCAATATCCAGAAGCAACATAAAGGTTTTCTTTTCTTTCTCACTAAAATAAAAGTAGAAAGAACCCTTATTATTGATTCACAGGTCATCTTATTTTATCTTATGAGAACAAATGTTTTAATTGAAATACATCAACTGCTAAAACATAACATGTGCTGAATGCCAATTACTTAAAATTGAACTTAAAATACCTTGAAAATATGTTTAATTACTAAAGATTAAAACTCAANCTGCATAAATGCCCTTAATTGTGCTTATAAAGTAACATTTGCTATAATCACCTCCAATATCCAGAAGCAACATAAAGGTTTTCTTTTCTTTCTCACTAAAATAAAAGTAGAAAGAACCCTTATTATTGATTCACAGGTCATCTTATTTTATCTTATGAGAACAAATGTTTTAATTGAAATACATCAACTGCTAAAACATAACATGTGCTGAATGCCAGTTACTTAAAATTGAACTTAAAATACCTTGAAAATATGTTTAATTACTAAAGATTAAAAGTCAATATATAATNCAGGCTCCTCCACTATGAGCCTGCTTCTTCCTCTCCCACTCCTCCTGCTTGTGTTCCCTCTCTCGCTGGCTGTCTCTGTCAAATAAATAAATAAAATCTTTAAAAAAAAAGTCAATATATAAGATATTCAGCTGTAATGTTGAATTTTCTGATTTGATTATGCTTTGATATTAGACATAACATTTCTATAGAGAAGACAAAACATGCATTTAGAAAAATAAGAATATGCTTCATTTATTTAAAAATTATTTGACCCAACGTATGTTTTTCTCCTAAGAAATGTTAGTCCTTAAAGTTGCTGTGATGTGCCTGTGTGTGCCTGTGTATGAGTCAGAGAATAACTTTTGTTTCCACAAAACTCACTAAAAGGCAAAATGCACTACAGGTCTATTTTTATTCAAAATTAGAGGCAAAACATTCTTTTAAAAACACATGCAAACAAAATGAAAACACCTATAAAATAGCAGCTTGAGGTAGACATGAGGAAGGGGTGGAGAGCAGAAGCAGTATGCTGTGATAATTTGGGGTGGCATAGCAGCTGACTTAACTTTTGTTGTTTTTCTTTTGATTATTTTCTTTCCCCAGCTACTTTTTATAAGAAATGTGTGAGANTCTATTTTTATTCAAAATTAGAGGCAAAACATTCTTTTAAAAACACATGCAAACAAACTGAAAGCACCTATAAAATAGCAGCTTGAGGTAGACATGAGGAAGGGGTGGAGAGCAGAAGCAGTATGCTGTGATAATTTGGGGTGGCATAGCAGCTGACTTAACTTTTGTTGTTTTTCTTTTGATTATTTTCTTTCTCCAGCTACTTTTTATAAGAAATGTGTGAGAGATGAAGATGTGTTATTTTAAAAACATTGCTTGCAAATTTTTATTTGGGATTAGAGAAGGTATTTTTCCAGACGATTCAAAAAAAGTAACTATTAGAATAATTATTAAATTAAATGAACTATAATTTTTTAATATTATATGTAATCTCAAATCTAGTATCAACCAGAAAAATTCTGATGTTAATTTATTTACTCTCATATGATTACTTACATTCATAAAATTGAAATATGTTCTTGGCTATCATTCTTAAAACTCCAAATGGAAGGTGCAAAGCTATAGCTTGTCAGGGATCATAATAATTATTGAGTTGCATGATTTGGATGACAGAAGCTGAAATCTGTAATTATATTTTTGTACTCCTGCCTAAGTTTATTTCCAGCCTTTGTTGGGAATGGGGCCCTTAGTGTGAAGACATAGTAAGTTCTATGATAATGGAAGGACAAGTTGTGTGAAACTCACTTCCCATCCTGGTCTTTTTTACTTTGATAAAAGTAAAAGACCCTCCTAAAGACCCTTAAACTGATTCATCTCTAAATGTGTAGAAGGGAGTTATAAAACATGAGGTAACTAAAAAAATAACTCAATCTATGAAGATATCATTGGACATGAATTTATAGATCTATAACCACTAATGATATATATATTTTTTTTTTTAGACTTTTGGGGTTTGGTTTTGTTTTGTTTTTATAAATGGTATGTTCTGGAAAGGAGATAGAAATGAAGAGCAATTTTAAGACATTACAAGCAGACAAAGGCCTGAGGGAAGATTGAGCATGTGGATCAGATTCCCAGTTCCATAATTTGAACACGCATTTACAGCTTGAGGTAATGTCCATTCCTTTTTATCCATGCAGCCCAGTGAATAAAAGAACAAAAACGTAAAGAAAACTTAATAATGTCTTTAGATGTTTAAAATCAGAAAGCAGATGATATTTGGAGAACTTATATATTACTTTGGAATGTTCGTGAAAATACAACCAGCAGGCTATTTTTATGTTGTTTTTATTAACCATGAAGGGCTGGTAGGTCGTTCTATATTGGTAAGTCAGTTAATGGAGAAGAAATACTGATTTTACATGTTTCCATTTGCTAAATATAGAAATAAAAGGCACAGACATTTTGTACCTACAAAAGGTTTTTTCTATTCAGTTTTTCTCCAAGTAAACTTAGATGTTTGAACATCTCATTTGTACAGTATCCTTTTTGCTGAGGCATCATATCCACTCCCCTGTGAGAAGATTTTAGGAACAACAATGTGGCTGTGGAGTTACTGATTTACTTAGAATAATTATTATTCTTGTCCTTTAATGACAGATCCCAAAGCCTGCTTTGAAATCCTAGGATAATAAAAAGGGAAGCCCAAGTATTTTGTTTTGTTTAGTTTTATTTAAGTTTTTATTTAATCCCAGTTAGTTAACATACAGTGTTATATTAGTTTCAGGAGTACAATATAGTAATTCAACAGTTCCATATACTCATCGTGACAAGTGCACTCCTTAATCCCCATCACCTGTTTAACCCATCCCAGTCCCTGTAACCATCTGATGGTTATCTTTCCCTTTGCTTGGCTGCTTTGTTTCTTAAATTCCACATAGGAATGAAATCCTATGGTATTTGTCTTTCTCTGACTCTTTTCACTTAGCATGATACTCTTTAGCTCCATCCATGTCATAACAAATGGCAAGATTTCATTCTTTTTTATGACTGAATAGTATGCCATTGGGTGTGTGTGTGTGTGTGTGTGTGTGTGTGTGTGTGTGTACACCTATACCTATATTCTTTATCCATTTTATTCATTCATCAATTGATGGACACTTGGGTTGCTTCCAGATTTTGGCTATTGTAGATAATGCTGCTGTAAACATAGGGATGAATTAGTGTCCTTATATTCTTTGGATAAATACCTGATAGTGTGATTATTGGTTATATTTGCAGAATTAATGTTGATAACAAAATGGTGTAAATTTATCAGATTCTGTCTTTTGAGGCAACGATTCCTCCAGGAAATAAGAATGAGAAAGTACTTAATTTCAAAAAGCAGTTCATAACCCATTAACTAAGGTGTGATTCCCAACTGTAAGGAAATAATTGGTATGAGATAGATATGAGGGAATGTAGCACCATGGGAAGAAAAATGTCTGTCCCATATGTATCTCAACCTTCCTTGCTGCATCAAAGAGCCTCTAGTCCTGTAAGAATGTGCAAACTTCCTGGATTGGCATCAGTCAGAATCTAGTTAAGAATGCGTAAAATATTCTTTGTTTTTCAACCAAGATAATTATCACAGGTAGTTGATTACATAGATGTATTAGGTGTATGTGGTTTAATGCATTAGTACCTCCTTTTAAGACTTTTGCATGATTCCATCCTACTTTGCTGAATAGGTATTAGGGAGTTAAAGTTTGTTGTCTTCCTCTGAGATATTTTAATGCTATACATTTGGGAATGATAACAAAGCTTTTAAAAGGGTGCTTTTGTTATTTTTTGAATAATTTGACACATATATTAATGATAGATAACCACAGAATGCATACCTACCTACATCTACCAAGGATATTTTGTCAAATATATATATAATCTAACAGCTTTAATGAGGATATTTTTATATATATGTAGAAATTTGAAGGCTCTAGAAATTAATCAATCTAAAGAATCCCAATTTAAAAATGAAGAAACTCAAATTTTTAAAAAAATATTTAATTAATGTGTACTTGATTTTTTATAATACCAGCATTCTCCCTGTCAAAATATATATGCATTTTTACATACAAACTCACATATATGCAAGCAAGCTTTGAGAGGACATAAGAAATATTTCCACTCTTAATCTCAAAAAATCTCCAATGTACTCTGTGATCACATATAATCAATTTGAAATATACATATTTCAATATATATTTATATATAAACATGATTTGTATGTAAATATAAATATATATTTTAATATGCAGCATATATTCAAATGATTTAGTAAATAATGTCTAGAAAATATTTTCATTTTTATTGTTTCAGAATGACAACATACAATGTATGTATGAATAAATGAATACGACACAAGAAATTGTTTCACTTTTAATGTAGATAGAATTTTCACAAGAAATTGAAATATACTTCTCAATAACATATTGAACAATAAAGAAAATAATAAATTACTATCAAAATTTGTAAAATTCAAGTGACCTAAATGTCACAATTTTTTACTTTAGAATTCAGGTGCTTTAATTGTCTTAAGCAAATAGTATTAAGAAATATTTAATGAAGTAAGAAAATCTTGTTTAAGGATCAATCTTTTGAAAATATATTAGATACTATTTTTTATTAGTTGTATTTATGGTTTCTACTTTTTATTTGCCTCAGGATTACTCCTCTAAATTTAGCTAGAGTCTACCATTTAATATTTATACTCAGTAAAAACACTGTAGTTTTTGAAATTGTTACATTATAGTCAACAATTGTCCAAGTCTGACTTATTGATCTTATATACTATTCTTCTATACATTTTTCCTACAGTATGAATGGAATCATTGCTGACTTTCTATGCATATAAGAATTGAATTTCTTCAAATAAATCTTATGTTTCTTTCGTGCCCACAGAGACATCTGGATACTCATCAGAAGTGTAAAAATCCCAACTAGAAAAAAAAAAAAAAGAAAGAATTATCCTTTCTTATTTCTATGATAGATACAGGAAGTTGTATTAGAAAAAAACTATCATATTTAGCTCTTAAAATTTCTCAAGTGTTGCATACTTCTGTATCAATTTTCTTTACTCATATTAATTGCCTAGCATAATACATGTCAACCATTTTTATTGCATGGTTGAATAAATATAGAATGTACTTAGCAGAGGTCAAAATAAATCCACATTTTTTATATCCCACTGCCACAAAGTATTTCCAAATAAGGAATTTTTATCTCTCTGAATTTTTCAATAGTAGTTTTCTGTATGTATATAATTGCATCTACAAACACACACATACATATGGCAAACTGCATTACTTATGATTCAAAAATTTTATACAAAGTTACAAATAATGGATGAAAAGGATGTAATACATACCCTTTCCAATTCATGCAGTTCATTTCAAGTTAACTTTCTTATGTGTATTAAAATGCCCAGCATTTAAGATTACACACTCATGCTCCCAGCCTTCCCTTCAGAGACATCATGGACACTTGAAGGACACAGCACATACACATATCTGTCTGTGTTCATGCATAAGAGAGAGTTTCAAGTGAAGTGCGTTATTACCACCATTTCTATTAGCAAATCCATGCTGCTTAATAAATATGCTTGGGTTACATTTTCTAGGTTGGATTAAGCCACAATTACCTAGAGATTTTTGTTCCATTATGCTTTAATACTGATAAAAATATCCAAGATAAAAATAAAAATGGAAGCATAAAATCCTTTTGCAAAAATGCCAAACTTTAGCACTATAAAAACTTGTTCTCAGGAATCACTTCTCCTAAAGGTGCATTTACTTCAGTGTCAAATAACCTAGGTCTTACCTGGCAGCGTTTGTGTCATGACTGTAAAACTAATCCATGATCCAATCTGTTAGATTAAAACATAAATTAATAAATACCTATGATTAATCTAGTATTTTTTTCATTTGTGATATTATATAGGTAATGTGAAAGCTTAAACACAGTAGAAAAACTATAGGTAGAAATAAATTTCCCCCAAATAATAATTTTGTTGTTAAATATGATCGTCACAATCCCCATAAACAGCATCATATTTATAAAACAAAATGAAAGATATTGTACCAAAAACTTTGATGATATAAAAAGAATCATGAAACATCTCAAGGCATTTTATGAAGATTGTAAAGTTTCTTTAAAAGTAAATATTTGTGAAAATATTCATTTTTTGCAGCGAAAATTGTAGCTAAATATTCCAATTTCTTATGGCTATAACTTGAATTGAAATAATATATCATAATTTATATCTCTGTGCNTGTGATATTATATAGGTAATGTGAAAGCTTAAACACAGTAGAAAAACTATAGGTAGAAATAAATTTCCCCCAAATAATAATTTTGTTGTTAAATATGATCGTCACAATCCCCATAAACAGCATCATATTTATAAAACAAAATGAAAGATATTGTACCAAAAACTTTGATGATATAAAAAGAATCATGAAACATCTCAAGGCATTTTATAAAGAAAACTGTATATTCCAATTTCTTATGGCTATAACTTGAATTGAAATAATATATCATAATTTATATCTCTGTGCCAAATCTACAGATAAAGCCTGTGTATAGCCATATATATTAAACTTTAATATATGTAAATACATAAACATATGCATTTAGTATCTCATAGAATAAAGTTACTTATTTACATACATAAATAGCATACCTCGTAGGTGTAGTTAGGACATGAAACGAGGAAAAACATCCATGTGAAGGGGTTATAATTTGGACTTGGAAAACAGGCATTAATTCCTTTTAGAAAGAAGAGTGAAATATCAATGATGCTACATATTGAAAATTTAATCATATATGTCTTATTTAATTCTAGATTCCCTAGAATAACTTAGACTACATAAAATGTCATCATGTATTTATAGAAACCTATTTCCCAAATTACTCAGAAGAATCCCAGTTGCAAATGTTATGACCTTTTGACTCAAACAGAATACCTGTCATTTCCTATGTCTATAGCTATATTGCTATAAAATTACAGAATACAGCATGATAATCAGTTCTTTAAAATTCAATATATAAATGTTATTTTGCATAATAGATGCAGTTGAATTACATACTGAAATCAGTAAATGTGCTTTAACAATTGCATGCTTCTTCTCTTTTAGTGTCAAAGAAGATGTTTTTGGTTGAGATTATTAAATACTTCAAACCTCCCTTTCTATTTAATTAGTGAAAATCCAAAGGGAATTTTATAAGGATGTCATTTATATTAGGAAAGTGTGAAAATCTCTCATAAGAGGATTACAGTGAATATCAGCATAGTTAATATTCAGAAATACCACATAAATTATTTCTGTTCGGCAATCAGGATTGTTATTTACAGTTTTCATTATACTTAACATATTGTCATTTGATTTTTGTGATTTTTTTGCCTTTTAATTTCTTTTAAGAAATAATTTAGATAACAAATTTATAATGATTTCAAGTTGAACTTTGAGCAATGACATTTGTAAAAGTAAATATGAATTATAAAATTACTGTTTATTCTCCATAGCAAGATTAATCAGATAACACATCAACTAATCTCTTTTAGTATAATTCTAAAGTCATAATGAAATGTCAGTATGTTGTTTTCAGAATTGTAACTATTGTTAAAATATCAAAGTAAAAATATATGAGGTACAGTGCAGATTTCATGTACTGCTTATTTCAAGATAAGGATAAATACATATACCATTTAATATTATGGATTCTCTTGATAATGTGCATGCAAGTGCCTTTCTGTAACGTTCATATATTCATCAAAAGAAAAGTGATCGAGGGACCTACTATCCATGTTATAGAAACTGAATTTCAGAGGTGGAAGATGTACACAAGATAATCTGGGTTAAACCTAGTTTATGACTGTTCAGCCTCTAGTGGTAGTGGAAATGTTCATGGATCCACAAATACACATTTCTTCTGTTTGTAGATTTAGTAACCAATATGTCTTGGGACCCAGAAAAACATATGTATATAGATACTGTCTTGTGTATCTATTTACTGTTAATTTTAAGATGTAAGTTTAGATGTTACTAATTTAATACATTCCCATGAAATGTTTTCTCAAGCTATAGTTACTATTTATAATAGAACTTCTATTAAATAAAAGTCAGAAATTTTTTATATTGCAATGCTGCACCACCCAGATTCTTCTTCAGGTATAAGAGTTTATTCCAGAGATTCAGGGATAACTGCCGGCAGAAAACTTTCAACTCTCAGCACACTCTATGAAGATGTCTGGCAGAAGGGAGCAATGTTACCCAAGGTCACACTCATTCTTTGGTGTAGCCTTAATCCAACATTTGCTCAATATGGTAAATTGAGGACTCAACTCAGAATAACATTGATTGTTTATCCCAGCTGTAGAATGCCCTATAGGTTAATCTGAAACTCCCCTTGAAACTGTATGATTCTCAATTTCCTCCCCAAACATGACTTATGTTTTCCCATTCATAAAGTCACTCTCTAACAGACTTCCTGAATGCTAATCTCCACTTCAGCATCTGCATCCCAGAAAACGGAACCAACAGTAGCTGTTACCAGGAATGGCCCAAAAAGCAGATAATGGAATGGCATTTTAAAGTAGAATGACCTACTGAAAAGACTGCAGTAAGTGCTCCATCACTGATGGTAGGTCCCAAACATATGGTTGCTGGTACAAGAGTAGCTGTGCAAATGTAAAGCCTTTTACCAGTGGTGTGCTGGTATGCTATACTGGTGGAAAGGAATGCTTTATTTGGTCCAATGGAATTAAGTAGTGATTACTATCAGTGCTCTTGATAAAGGTAGCCAAAAACTGAAATTGACAATTGGCAATTAAAATCCAGCTGTGAAAGCTAGAGTGCCTCATCAGAGAAGCTCTAATCTCTTGCAATGAGAGAAAAGCAGAGAAAGCTGAAGAACAGGTCAAGGGCTTACTTCTGAGAGTAGTCAGGCTCCAAAGAAAAAAGAACTCCAATCCAAACTAGGTCTGTTAAACCAAGATTTTTGTTCACAAAATCTTGGAATATATACAGTTCCATGAACTCCTGAACCTACAGAAGTGGCTCACTCCTCCCTATTAAAAGTTAGCCCACCCCCTTGCTTAAAGGCAATGCATATGCCACTATGTTGCAAGAAAATCCCCTCCAGGATCTTCTCCATGTCCTCCCTTAACTGCTATGCTATAGGTTAGGGTACAGCACAATACAATTTACCTGAGTTTGTTCTGGATCTGATATGGGGGGAAAAAAAAGGATTATGCTCCAGCGGACTTACAGAACCCAGCTAGCATGAATTAGCAAATTATGGGAGAATGTACATGTGATTTTGAGGGTGGTTGATAAGAAAGGCAAATATAAAATATAAAATTGGACAAGGATAGGTTTATGATCTTGGAACAGTCTTCTGGGATATAGGAAATAATGTCCTGCTAAAATAGTACAAACACACTAACATGCTCCTGGAAGCATGAACAAAATAATGGCACACAGTAAGTGAGGAAGAAATGTTAGAATTCCATGGCAGGCAGGGGGGAAATATATCAAATAGCTTAGAAAAGTGGGGATCCTAGATTAGTTCATATAAGGCTGAAAAAGGAAGACCCCTTTCCATGGGAGAAATTTTTTTCTTGTGTTCCATATTCCCATGTTCTTTCCCATGTTCCATAGAACTTATAGGATACACCATTTTTCAAAGCTATAAGGAATGTTTTAGTGAAAGGGGCACCTACAGTACTAAGATTAGTGTTGTCTCTCTGCAGTTCCAGGCTGAGTGTAAGTGATGCCATCTGAGAACTAGATCGGACTAGTAGTGATTGGGTTTTAAGGATCCTTCCTTCCCCTTCTCCGAAGTCAAAGGCACTTCTAGTTGCAGCACTTAGCTGTCATAAGCCAGAACCTGTAGAAATTCAGAAGAAGCTTGATCCACAAAACATTATGGCTAGTTAAAATAACACAATGTTCCTAGAGGCTAGTTGATGTTTACCAAACAGTATTATTTCTGAATGTAGGTAAAATAAGAGATGGATAGTCCAAAGTTTGGGGCAGCTGACTTATAAAATTCCTTTTCCAGTTTTTGGACTTTAACCAAAGTCCAAAGAAACTAAACTCATTGGTGGAAGAACAAACTGGGACCTCAGGAAAGAAGACCCTGCAACACCAAAACAAGTGTCCATGAAAATTTTAACCTCAAGATGAGGATCTAGGTAGAGGCCCCTGGGTGGCTGATTCAGTCAGTTAAGCATCTCTTGATTTCAGCTCAGGTCATGATCTCAGGGTTGTGAGACTGAGCCCCATGTTGGGCTCCACGATGGGTATGGAGACTGCTTAAGATTCTCTCTCTCCCTCTCCCTCCACACCTCCCCCATTCTTTTCTAAAAAAAAAAAAAGGATCTGGGTCATGGCAATAAGTAATCCCTAAGAAATTAAAAGTACATGTTGAGGGTAAAAGGAATCTAGCAGTTTGTGGAGGAGGAAATTACCACAAATCAGTTGTTAACCAAGATTATATACCGTGGTGAAGACTGTGCACTCACCCACTAGCATGTCTCTTTTAAATTTCCCCCAGAAAGAGAGGCCTACTGGCATCCTGATGGGGCTACTAGCAGAAAATATACAAAGAAGTGGATCTGTGAAACAAACGGAAGAGACCGTGATGGGTTCTGTGATACACTGCTAAGATCCTCAACAGGTATGATGGACTTCTATAACTGCTGGGACTGGTGGTAGTAGAAAACTTTCAACTATCAAACCCTCTGAGAGGATGGTCTTGACTAAAGAGAACTGCCTTATCCTTGATCATTCACATTTCTCAGAGATATCCACACCTAAATTACCTTTTTTCTGGTCATTCCAGCATAAGACAACCAAAAAGTTATCCTAGCTTCAGACACCCCTATAGAATTGACTGAAGCCACTGAGGAGACAGTGTCAATTTCCCACTTAGCAAAATTCTCCTTCCTTCCCTCTTTTCCATACTTTGTAATAAACTTCTTTTTAAATTTATTCTATATCAGATTATGTCTCATGGGAAACACATTTTGGGACACCTTGTTTAAATAATAAATATTAAATGGTACCCCTACACATAAATTATGACTAAAGCACATCTAAGAAAGAGATATTACTACAAAGTTCAATTAGTATGCAATGGGGAATAAAAATTCAGGAATAGTAGAAACTTCTTCAAAGACAACAAAAGAACTGACATTTTAAAAAGGAGTTTATGTAAGGAAAAAAAAAGAATGTACTGTATGTATAGAAATCTAGAATTCATGATAAGAAAAAGAAGGTCTACCCTGAGAAAAGGTCTGATACATGATAAATCAGAACACTGGATATGAAGAACTGAAATGAGATGAAATGATTTGAAAGTAGTGAAACCAGAAGGTTTTCATCTTAGAAAGCACTGCTTCCATGAAAAGTAGTATTGGAGAGCAGTTCATGGGGAAGACAATGCTTGGAGGCTTAGAGGAGAAAGAAAAGAAGGAAACAGTCCTTGGAATTGTGGGATTTAGAAAAAAGGAGTGTTTAAAGAATCAAGACACAATAAAGCAACCCCCCTCCTTTCCAGAACACACTTTAGGGACTCCACTTCAAGCATCCCACCTGTAAAAAAAACATGTTATTTCTCTTTTAGGACAATCCAAACACTTAAAAATGAACATAAATTGATTGGCATTCATATAAGTCTTCTGTGTCAATAAATTGGAAGTTCCTTTTTCCATGCTGATAAAAGTACCCCCAAAAAAATAAAATTGAAAAATTTTAACAGGACATGCCTACACAGAAGCATTTGCAGATACCAGAGAACATAACCGTTGATTCCCAAACTCAAAATAGATATGGCCCAAACCGGAAGAAAAAAAGATGAAAGGTGATTGTACTCAAGAAAGAAACTGTAGAAAAAGAAAAAAATTCGTCTCAGTAATATAGACATTTCAATTTGTCTAAGAGTGGAATGTTCAATAGAATAGGGGATATTAAGTAGATGAACAAAAACAGCCAAAAACAAACAAAAAGCTAAAAATTGAAAGAGATAGATATTAAAATATAAAGATATAACTTATATATAATTTACTCCCCTGATAAAGTCCACAATGTAACAAAACAAATTTTAAACTATGAGAAAACTTTCTAGAACTAAAAAACGACAACAAAAAAGGACATGAATCAACCTACTGGAAGATTACATCATGTTTCTGGGAAAAGTAACCTGAAATTATGAACTCTAAAACATAACCTACAAAATTAATAGACTTAGTGGTAAACAAAAAGTCTTTTGAGTCTCAAGGCAAAAGGACCAAGTCAATTAACAAAGAAGAGAAGATTAGACTGGCATCTTGATTTCCCAAGAGCAACGTACAAGCAAGATAAAGGGTGAAGTAAACACTGAAGAAAAAAGTCTTTTTCACATGAACAATTCCAAAGTCATATTTGACTTCAGAAACATGATGATTTAAAATTTTCATTTTCAAATTGTGATACCATAATCCAAATAGATGAAGAAACTTGAGCAAGGTGACATTGTTAGAGGTTCATAGTTAAGACTAAATTAGTGATACTCGTAACTTTGGCAGTATTAGTATTTTTACAGGGTTGTATTGTGTTTCTACACCAAAGAGAAATCAGACTTTTTCAATTGGGCTTCAACTGCATCCAAAGAGAACTCAGTAAATCTATGAATTTGGATCAGATAAAAATGGCATCCAACCACTTAATGAAATGTAGGCTCTTCTTTAATGCAAAAAGCAGACGATAAACCACAATAGCATTGGCATTAATTTGTTAATATATTTCAGCAAGAGAAAGTACAAATATTTTCAAATCATATTGTAGTTATTTTAGATACCTATATATCAATATCTATCTCTACATATAGTCATCAACAGTCAAAAAATTGAGTAGTTATCACAGTATTATACAATTTTATAATAAAACATGTTATATATTATACCTGTTTTATATATTTGCAAATGTAACATAATAAATTTCCTTTGTAATTCTACATATTATATGAAAAAAATATTTTGAAAAGTGTTTCACCAGCCTGCTAGAAATGTGCAAGGTAAGAAAATAAGACATTCAGGTAGATGTTAAAACATACTTGAGGCAAATATACCTTTATATTTGCAGCTAGACTGATGACAACATGAAATCCAAATGTTGACCATTGCCATTTAAATATATGATTAAATGATGTATCATGTACAAAAAGCATTATGAATCCATACCTATAATTGTGAATGAGAAGATTCATTCACCAAGAATATCTTTATGTAAACACTATGAATTTTGTGAAATACTTTGGCTAACTACTAAATTCAAAATATCCTCCCAGGCACTGCTATTACAGAGCTACTGAATTTGCCAAACAAAGGTCACTTTTATTAGAAAAAAGTTTAAGTCACTGGAAATACAGTGGGATTATATCAATTACTATGCAAATTAGATCAAGATTGAGAGTTAAGCTAAGAAATTGGCATTTATCACTGGATTTTATACTTCCTTAATTCTTAATTATCTGTTTATTTTTCACATATTTAAGTGAGATTGTCATTGATGTGGGGGCATTTCATTTTAGAGAAATCATTATTAGAAAATACGATTTAGTTCAAATATTTGAAAACTTAGGCATACAGGGGATAGAATTGGGACATATTGTCTTAAATGTTTCCAACTATTGTTTTAAAAAATTGTTTACTGAGGTCTTTTAAAAATAAAAATTAACATTATTTAGAGAAGATAAAGAAAAAGAGACTGACCTGTATGATTGGGATGAGCCAAGATTACATTGATGAAATGATTTCCAGCTTCACAAATCTGTAAAACATTTTATACTTTTCAGTGTGATCTACATGCTCCTCTTTAAAAATCGTATTCTATAGATTCACCAACATCCATGTAATATATTAATTCTAAAGATCCAAGAAATATATTATTACTCTAATTGTAAGACGGAAGCTTGTATCATAACAATGAAAGAGGCTGTTGTAGATTTATATTGAATTAACGTAATGAGTCACATTGAGATAGAAACTTTGGAGATACTATTGATCCCTTTTGGTAACTAGGTTCAAATTCCCTTGTTAAAAATCAGGTTGTGCTGATAATACTCTTTGTTCTTGTTTAGTAGGTAAGTTTCCATGGCATGGGGAGACAAGTCAGGTCAGCGAAGATAGACTTGGCATAGGTATGCATGTTCTAAATTCATTAGCACAGTAGCAACCCTGCTACTGCAAGGATAGTAGCGTGATGCCCAGCTGGTTTCAGCTCAGTTTAGAAAACTGAGTGTAAGCAGTACTGTCCCACAAAGACATTTGCTGCTTGTCTGTCATCTGGCCCCTTGATCATGTACACTCCACTAGCCACCCCAGTCAAGAGGCCACTATAACTGTCTAAGAAGCTCAAGTCTTACTAACATCTCCAGGGGTGGGGTTAATGATATTGCCAATTTACAGGCACCTGGGTGGCTCAGTGGGTTGGGTGTCTGCCTTCAGCTCAGGTTGTGATCCTGAGGTCCTGCATCGGGATCGAGTCCTGCATCAGGATCCCTGCTCAGTGGGGAGTCTGCTTCTTCCTCTACCCCTTCCCCCATTCTCATGATCTCTCTCTCTAATAAATAAATAAAATTAAAAAAAAATAATGTTCCCAATTTGCAGCATGTGTCCTCAGAAGTTAGTACCCTTTCCTTTCTCATATATATGCCTGATTAACACAAGGTATGTATTCAAAATTTGAATACTTTGTTATTAATAGCAGATTGTTATCCAACATCATTAGTTTAGAGTCATCCAAATTTTCACTATAATATATCCCATAAATTGAGCATGTTTTTAACTTAGTGTCTTTAATGCTATTAATCTCTTAACATATACCTGATTTTGTTCTTTTCAACAATTTCTGTATGGATTTCTTCACATATAATAGTTTTGTAATTGTAGATTTTTCCTAGTTTCTCAAGTTACCATTAGGAATAAAAGCTGAATTTTACATTTTCAGATAATAATTTTATAGTTGAACTTATTTATAGGTGAATGTGGCTAAGAGTGTGAGCCATTGTTGGATGAATTTGTGCTCAAATGCCTCATCTTTTACCTTTTAGAGATTACATGATTAAGACATCTGAAATCCCATTTCTTCACCTAAATGCTAATTTTACTTTCTGTCTCATGATGGTTATTTAAGGATGATTAAATGAAATCAACTGTCTGACATATGAGTTACCCAATAAAACTGTGATAATTTTAGTTACCAATGTCATCAATTAAGAACTTCCTCAGAGAATTACCCTACATTGATTAATCTTACTTCTCTAAATTCCTATCTCACACAGTGGCAACACTACAAAACATGTAATTACTAAATTAATAATTTGTCATATTTGTTTGGTCTTCCATCTTTTTGCTCATCTTTCAGTCAAATGGCATGTCATACTTTTTTTTCATCACTCACAGTGCCAAATGCAAAATGGAATATATGATAAAATACTTATTAA
Organism: Ailuropoda melanoleuca; assembly: GCF_002007445.2. Taxonomy (NCBI): domain Eukaryota; kingdom Metazoa; phylum Chordata; class Mammalia; order Carnivora; family Ursidae; genus Ailuropoda; species Ailuropoda melanoleuca. The sequence goes on along the minus strand of NC_048228.1, from coordinate 60,334,319 downwards.
TAAGCAAATTAACTTACCAAGTCTTTGTGAACAAATTATATTTTAGAAATTATGGTTTTTCTTCCAGTAAAACATATTCATTTTATGATTATCAATATTTTAAACTCATTCAACCATCAAAATATTTTCTCCTTCCTACTTTTCACAACACAACTAAATATGAAAACATCAATCATCTACCCAAAGTATAGGCCATGGAAAATGAGCATTTAGGCTTCAGTTGGACTACTAGCTGAATACTAATGCCATAATTTATCATTAGGTGCCCCTTTCCCCAGACTCCCAAATAAAACATATAACATACTGAAATAAGAAATACGAGAGAAAGGGATTAAAAAAAGTGGTAAGTAATCCAACTTTTCCATCTTGTTATCTACAGATGAAATGCATATCTCTATACATTCTACGGGTTGAGAGAAAAAAAAATCAGCTATATCTATCTGTATGTTTAGAAATACTTAGTTTATCATCAAGTTAGCAAATCTATAATGGATTTTAAAGAGCATTTGTGAGTATTTTCAACTTTCACCTTAAGCACTGGCTTTAAAACTCTGAAGAATGAATGTGTCCAATATAGGTTAATTGACCTAGATAAAAGTGGTTGATATAATTTCCTCTTGGGTCAGAGCTGAGTAAGGTTAGAAAATTCAGTCAGTGCTATAAAACTCAATATATGGTTTTATCACTGAATAAAATTTCAGAAGCACATTAAATGTGAAACACTGTAACATTTTCCAGCATGACTTACACATTTCTCCTGGGTTGATTCTTCTCTAAATCAGACATCTTCATCTGGCACGTTATATGTAAACACAACAATTTCATAAATAAAGTTTGAGGAAGTTGCTATCATTAGTTTTGATTTTTACATTACTTAAATGTTAAATTATCTTATATAGTAAAATATACAGATGTCTAGAAGAGACCCAACTTGCAGAGATCTACTTTTATATAATTTTTTAATGATCTTTCTTGCAAGCTTCAGGAAGTGAACACTCTCTACTTACATAAGTGAAAACAGTGTGTCTATAGAATAAAATCTAGGGGCTCTTGAGTGGCTCGGTTAAGTTGTCTTCGGCTCACGTCATGAGCCCAGGATCCTGGGCTTGAGTCCTGCATCCAGCTCCCTGCTCAGTGGGGAGTCTTCTTCTCCCTCTCCCCCTGCCCCCTGTCCATGCTCTCTCTCTCTTGCACTCCCTCTCTTAAATAAATAAAATAAATCTTTAAAAAATAATAATAAAATCTAAACACCCTAATACAGAATTTGTAGCCATCAAATAGTCAGGCTCTGTCACTTTGTCTTAGTAAAAATCTTTCGGTTTCCACAGTAAAAATAAGTAATCTTTATTCTGTGATCTAATAGTATTTTTATAGGAATGAAAATTACCTATATTATTTCTGTATCTGTTCTCCCTAAATATTTATATATGTCACCATTATTATTAATTATTGACAGATATTAGTTTATAATTTGAGCAATGTAATGACCATTTCATTAATATAATTTAAAAAATTGAATCTGCTGAAATGTTTCTAACACTGATAATCAGGTTTGTTTTGAATTTCAGCTATTTTAATTTTCTCTATTTCAGATGATAATAATTATTATTATAAGTCATGCCTTATTTATTTTGTCTTACTATTTCAAGAATAAGGAAAATCTTAGATCATTATATAATTATGGAGAGTTTCATTGTGATATGTATCAACTAACTTCTTGAGAAGTTAGTCTCTACTCTAAAGGATAAAACACACTTGCATAGACATGCTATTTGATAATATAGGCCAATATTACACTCTTTTAGCATCATAAGTTTTATAACTTATGATAATATATCACTATGAAAGCATTATAAAAGTTTATTCTAATTCCAAATCTCTATTTTTCTTAAATTAGGAAAGCCATTTATATACATTTCAAAAAAAAAAGGATGACACGCATTGTGTTCCAGAATAAATATGTCCAATATGTTAATTATGGGTTTATCAGAAAATATATATACTAACCAATACTTTTTTCATTAAGACTTTTTTTTTAAGAGTAGTTTACAGTAAAATCAAGGAAAAGTTCCAGAGATTTTTCATATATCCCCTGCTCCTGAACATACATAACTTCTCCCATTATCCATGCCCTCCACCAGGCTGGTACATTTGTCATAGCTGGTGAACCTACATTGACAGATTATAATCACCCAAAGTCCCCAGTTTACATTAGAGTTCACTCTTGGTGTTGTACATTCTGAGTTTGGACAAATGTATAATGTCACATATCCATTATCCATTACGGTATCATACAGAGTATTTTCACTGCCTAAAAATCCTCTGTACTCCTCTTGTTCATTCCTCTCTCTCCCAACCCTTGCCAATCACTGATCTTCTTACTGTTTCCACAATTTTGTTTTTTTCAGACTGTCATATAGTTGGAATCATACAGTATTTAGACTTTTCAGAAGGTTTTCTTATCCTGAGTAATATTCCTTTAAGCTTTCCCCATGTCTTCTCATGGCTTGATAGCTCATTACTTTTTAGCACTGAGTAATATTTCATTGTCTGGATATATCATAGTTTATCCATTCATCTACTTTGCAACATCTTAGTTGCTCCCAAGTTTTGGCAATTATAAATAAAACTGTTGTAAACATCCATTTGTATGGTTCTATGTAAATATAAGTTTCTAATTCCTTTGGGAAATACCCAGAAGCACAATTGCTGTATATATGGGAAAGGTGTATTTAGGTTTGTAAGAAACTGCCAAACGTTTCCGAAAGTGACTAGATAATTTTGCACCCCCTCCCCCCCGCAGCAATGAATGAGAATTCCTGCTGTTCTACATCCTTATCTTCATTTGGTGTTGTCAATGTTCTAGATTCTTGGCCATTCTAATAGGTTTGTAGTGCATTTCCCCGATAGGATATGATTTGGAGCAGCTTTTAATATGCTTATTTGCTAGCTGTGTATCTTCTTTGGTAAGGTGTCAGTTAAGGTCTTTTGCCCATTTTTTAATTGAGCTGTTTGTTTTCTTATTCTTGCATTTTAAGAACACATTGTATATTTCAGAAAATGTTCTTTTATCAGATGTGTCTTTGCAAATATTTTTCCTAGTCTATGCTTTTCTTCTTATTCTCTGACATTGTTCCTTGTGGACCAGAAGTTTTTAAGGTGAATGAAGTCCAGCTTATCAATTATATCCTTCATGGATCATTCTTTAGTATTTTATCTTAAAAGTCATTGTGGTACGTAAGTCACGTAGGTTTTTTCTTATGTCATCATCTAAGAGTTTTACGGTTTTGCATTTTGTGCTTTGGTCTGTGATCCATTTTGAGTTAATTTTTGTGAAGGGTATAAGTTCTATGTCTAGATTCATTTTTTTTGTATGTATGTATCTAGTTGCTCCAGTACCATTTATTATGATTTATTTGTTCTATTGTATTGTCTTTGCTCTAACCAATACATGTCACTTTTAAAAATGAGTAACTGTAGGGTTCTAAATAAAATTCAGCTATTATATTTATATGATTGCAAGATATGAAAAATAAATTTTAATAGTTATTTTATGAATTTATTCCATGAAACTAATATTTTATTGTATAAACTTATTATACTTGCTATAGGAGATGATATTTTCACTCAATAAATTGTAACTCAAAGTATTTGATCTTGAAATTGATTTAGTGTTTAAAAATAGTCTATTTTATTTCTGTAGCCCATTTGATTACCATAATTCTAGGGATACCTGATTTATTTTTTTCTAATCCATAGAGCTTTCATGAAATAACATATAACACAAGAAAGTACACATACAGTGCAAGACTAGAGTCTAAAAAATAGCACCATACAATAAAGTTTTAAAGATAAAGATACTTCATTAATACTGACTATTTTAAATTATTGTTAAAAATACACTTATGATGATTTTTTGAGAAATTATTTTTATTAGCTTTCATACTATATATTTTAGCAATGATAATTTTTATCATTATATAGTAATGGCTGATTTTAATTTAAATTATTACTATTTTTATGAGTCAGTATTAGCTGAAAAATAATGAAAATTACAAAAAATTATAATAAAATAAATTTGCATTAATTTTACATTGTTAGGGACTCCTGGGTGGCTCTGTCAGTTAAGCATCTGCCTTCGGCTCAGGTCATGGTCTCAGGGCCCTGGGATCAAGTCCCACATTGGGCTCCTTGCTCAACAGGGAGCCTGCTTCTCCCTCTGCCTGCTGCTCCCACTGCTTGTGCTTGCTCTCTCTCTCTCTCTCTCTCTGGCAAATAAATAAATAAATAAAACCTTTAAAAATAATTTTATATTATTATTTTTAAGACTAGTCTCCTAAACAAAATCCTGAAGAAGCAGTACTCCAACCAAATTTAGGTATAAAAGTTGGTTCCTACCTATGTTATTATTTATCTTAGATACTCGAGGGGATTTGAGAGGAAACCAAATTGGCAAATGATGAGAAAACATAGAGTGCTAAACTTTGTTTTAAGTCTTCAATAAAAAGTACTGTCAGTCATTTTATTGGTGTCTATCAACAGTAGGCAAAAGATCAGAAAAAACTCGCACAACCAAACTTGAGCATGCTGCCTGAGAATGAAAGCACTTACCTTTGGCACACTTTTCTTTCCTCATTTATCTCCTCCACAAACACCCAACATTTGAGCAGTTTCCTGGCCTTATGTCGGTTTCCTTAGCACGGCCCCACTCTCCTCCACCCTTGTTAAAAGCTGTGATGTATTGTTCCCAGCATCCTCCCCCTAATCAAAAATTACTGTTCTGTGCCCAAGGTCCTTCTCGGTTCAATGTTACAAGAGAAGGTGTGACTGTTTGATAAGAGCATAATTTATTACTTCTCCAAGAATATTTGCATTTAAAAAAAAAAACTTTAAATGAGTGGATAACTAATGGTGAGACTGAAGACACAGAGGCAAAACCAGGGAGAAGAGTGATTTTCAGTACTTTGCAAACCATGTCTTATATGTTATTTTTTCTCTCATTTTCTATATTATTGAGGACAGTAAGAAATGCAAGGAAAAAATTTCTTTTCTGGTGAAGTGATCAATGTATAAAGAATTCACAAATCATAAACTGTTTCTGGGGAGTAAAAATAAACAGGAAGAGTGGATAAAGAAAACAGGATTGTTATTTGTAAAATAACAAAATATTAAAAATTATAGACTGTATTTTGTTTTGCAATAGTACTTTCATCCCTTTGTGGGTGGACTTGGGTTCAGAGAATGAGGAGAGTTCATAGAAATATGAAGAAACTGGATTATTGTTTATCTCCACAATATTTCTAGCAGAAAAATTAAGACCTAAAAGTTGTGGTGAAAGATACTCTGATGTCTTTACAAATGTGCCTATATTTAATTCTACTCCTTTGATTTTTTCCCTTGTAGATTTTGTGATATCAGAACATACTTGAGGGAACAAAGTCATGTTGAAAGTCAGAAAGAACTTACAGCGGGGGAGGTGATTAAATACTTCTCATAATATAGTATCTACATGACAAAATTCACCAAAATCAAAGATTTTCCACAAGGAATTATTCCTCACTTTGGAATATGTTAGGTGTGCATTGTAAAGTGTGTTGTTTTGCTTACAATAGATTTTGCTTAGTATATTAGAAAACTTAGAATTGCAATAGGAAAAAAAACAAACAAGAGAAGGAGCAGAAGAGAAAATTATAATTGCTAATGGTTAGTCCACAAAATGGATGATTCATGCATGAGTAATTAAGAATTAACTATGACCATATTTCACATATTGTAATATATTATCCCCTAACCAGGTGATAATTTGGCTCTACACAACAGCAGAAGCAAAATCAACTTTAAATGGATAATGCTTTTTTTCTTATGTTAAGAGGGTACATATATCAACAAAATGAAGAACAGGAAGTTTTGCAAACATTAGCAGAAAAATTAGCGCTTTCAATTAAGATAGGCATTTTCTGATTAAACTTTATATTATACAAGATTGGCCTATGAATTTCCTGTTTTGTCTCTACATAATAATAAGTGATTATATTATATGCAGATAATCTTAATATAAAATAATTTTTAAAGCACTTGACTTAAACATAGGTGCTTTTCTTTCCAAACCATTTGCATATACATTTCTTGTGATAAATGTGAAAGGCACACACTTAAGCATTCAATTATTGTGAATGAAAAAAGAATTTAACCTTGAAATATAGAATTTTATGTTCACAATGATACAGTAGGCATCTTCAGATTGATACATGTGCAAACTCAAATCATTTGTTGCTACATCCTGTATTAGAATCAGTTTCCTAAAATTTACATCTTAATATCATATTTTTTGTGAAAATTAAATGTATTTTGCCTACCTGGAACATTATTAAGAAGTTCAGGGCTAGCAGGACTTTAATTTGTCATCACAATTTATAATTTTAGGACCCTTCTGTCTCATTTCCTTTTTTTTCTTTTTTTTAATGATTTTTTATCATATTATGTTAGTCACCATACAGTACATCCCCAGATTCCAATGTAAAGTTTGAGGCTTCATTAGTTGTGTAAAACACCCAGTGCACCATGCAATACCTGCCCTCCTTACTACCCATCACCAATCTATCCCAATCCCCCAAACCCCTCCCCTCTGAGGCCCTCAGTTTGTTTCTCATAGTCCATAGTCTCTCAT
>NC_048228.1:60321092-60326643 GCF_002007445.2 Ailuropoda melanoleuca | reverse complement strand
ATCATAAAATCGAGCCCCTTGTCAGGCTCTGTGCTCAGGGCAGAGTCAGCTTAAGACTCTCTCTCCCTCTCCCTCTGCTCCCCCACCTCAAATAAATCAATAAATCTTTTTAAAAAATTTTAAAAACTGCAAATTTTCTTAAAAGTTTTCTTTTATACTAGAGCCATGGATTCATAGCTATACCACATTAGAGAAAAGGAAAGAAATCAAGAATATTAAATAGGAGATGTGTAAATATTTACACAAAAATAACAGAAAACAAGCTGCAAAAATGTATAGTGGCTAACATTATAAGGAGGAGAAAAATGAGAGAAATCAGATATAAATCTAAAATATATAAAAATAAAAACCAAATACGTGGTTATTGTTTTGTTTATCCACTAATTAATTCTTGCAGCTGCTCAAATTTACTGAGTAGTTAATATACAGAGATCATTTGACTTGGTACAATGTGGGTTAACAATAAAGGCATCAAAATGAATAAATGGAAACCTTGCTATTTCTGAATAATATGCACATGTGGAAAGTTAAAAGGTGGTGATATATCGACAATATATTTGCTTAAGAAATTATGAATAAAGAAATGATTTTTGTTATTCATTCAAGCAAGGAATGTTTCTATATGCACAAAACTAGGTGCTTAAAATATTAAAGCAGGACTTGCTCCTGCCCCAGCTAACAAGTAGAGCATGTTATTAACTAATGTATTAATTAAAATCCCCCCCGCACACACATAGGTTCGCATGAGAGNTTCATGTATATTGCAAACCATTAGAATTTTGCTTGTTTTCAATTATGCCTCTTTTTCACTTTAAAAATATTATTAACTGCTATGACAAGTGTTTTAAAAAGCAATAACTTTTCTTGGAGTGCCTGGATGGCACAGTCAGTTAAGCATCCACTCTTGGCTTCAGCTCAGGTTGTGGTCTCGGGATCATGATCTCCAGACTGTGATCTCAAAATCATAAAATCGAGCCCCATGTCAGGCTCTGTGCTCAAGGCAGAGTCAGCTTAAGACTCTCTCTCCCTCTCCCTCTGCTCCCCCACCTCAAATAAATCAATAAATCTTTTTAAAAAATTTTAAAAACTGCAAATTTTCTTAAAAGTTTTCTTTTATACTAGAGCCATGGATTCATAGCTATACCACATTAGAGAAAAGGAAAGAAATCAAGAATATTAAATAGGAGATGTGTAAATATTTACACAAAAATAACAGAAAACAAGCTGCAAAAATGTATAGTGGCTAACATTATAAGGAGGAGAAAAATGAGAGAAATCAGATATAAATCTAAAATATATAAAAATAAAAACCAAATACGTGGTTATTGTTTTGTTTATCCACTAATTAATTCTTGCAGCTGCTCAAATTTACTGAGTAGTTAATATACAGAGATCATTTGACTTGGTACAATGTGGGTTAACAATAAAGGCATCAAAATGAATAAATGGAAACCTTGCTATTTCTGAATAATATGCACATGTGGAAAGTTAAAAGGTGGTGATATATCGACAATATATTTGCTTAAGAAATTCTGAATAAAGAAATGATTTTTGTTATTCATTCAAGCAAGGAATGTTTCTATATGCACAAAACTAGGTGCTTAAAATATTAAAGCAGGACTTGCTCCTGCCCCAGCTAACAAGTAGAGCATGTTATTAACTAATGTATTAATTAAAATCCCCCCCGCACACACATAGGTTCGCATGAGAGCTAACAATGCGTGTTATTTGTGCCTTGTATGAAATGGTGGGGTATAAGTTATTCAATACCAACTTCACAAAGGATATAGACTTAAATATGAATCAAGGAAATTTATCAATACATCAGGGACAGGAATCATGGTAGTTAATCTATCAAGGAAAAGAATGAGGAAGAACATGAATAAAGAATAGAAGCAAGGGTTATTTTTTTTTTTAAGATTTGATTTATTTATTTGACAGAGAAAGAGACAGCCCGCGAGAGAGGGAACACAAGCAGGGGGAGTGGGAAAGGAAGAAGCAGGCTCCCAGCAAGGAGCCTGATGCGGGGCTGGTCCCAGAACTCCGGGATCACGCCCTGAGCCGAAGGCAGACGCTTAACAACTGAGCCACCCAGGCGCCCAGAAGCAAGGGTTATATATGGTAGAATTATACGGTGTCTGAAGCAAAATATGTGTTTAATGAAATAATGCATTTCAGAAATAATAAATACTCTGTTGTATTCAGATTGATGTGTACCTAATTCAAACAATGCATATGTAAAGTTAAATAGAATAACCTAAATAACTGGATTAAAAACACTTAGAAAAGACCTGCCTTTCATTCAGAAAAACAGACTGTTTCCATTCAGAATAAGTTAAATTAACAATTACACCAAAAGGTTTTTTTAGATGTTCATCTATTAGACTCATAAAACTTTTTGCTCTTAGGGGTTTGTAAGTGTATAGACAGTAGGAAAAATTACTAAGTATGACTTTTTTTTCAAATTTTGCTAGATTTCAAATTATTCCAATCATCCTTCATAGATGAGTAGAACATTTTGATTAAAAGATTTAGAGAGCTAAAAAAAAAAATTAGAGAGCTAATGGCTTGATTCGGGATAATTGCTGGACGTACTCCACTTAATATCATTAAGTATATAATATAAAAATAGATCATATTTTCTACCTGTGAAATCCTCAAATATAATTTGTTTTGCTTTCTTAGTAGCACTACAATTAGAGCATGAATAGCAAGTAATATAAATAATACATACCAAAAAATTGATAGCAGATACTGTGACTTGCCGGTTTCCAAATGCTGGAAAATAGGAAAAGAAGATGTAATGCAAACATTCATATTGTGGATTGCCACCCTATAAACATATTTGAAGCAATGTTTATTGGATATTACTATCCTCTGATCCAAAGTACTATGGTGTATATAATTGACCCTTTGGGATAGTACATTTGCAATCTAAAGGGATGAAAATATTTTTGCTTTCCAATTTTCTAGTCACCTAATTATATTTAGAATACAGAAGGAATCTATTTTTAATTTGTATTATTAACTCTTTGAAGGCAGATTTAATCTTTCATTTGTCACCTTAACAGCACATCATATGGCATAATATACGATGGCACCCAATGATAGCTCTCGTTTTTTAATGTTTAACAACAAAAGAAACATGCTAATAAAAACAACTGTTTTTTAATTGATATTTTCTAATAGGTAATATTTTAAGTGTTTTTTTTATTTTTCATCTTTAAACAAATATATGAAGTAAGTATTAATGTTCTCATCTTAAAGAAAAGAAAAATATAGGTTACATAAGTTCCCAAATAATATAGAGTAAGGAATAAAATAGAATTTAAGACACTGTCCTAATGTTACCTTTTTTATGGTAGAGAAGGTGGGATATACAAAAGTACAAAAAATAAATTTTTCTGACAAGCTCATCATCTGTATTAAGAGTTGCATTTCTTTTTTCCACTTTTATGTGTGTGTACATATAAATTGTATTTATGTAAACACATACAAAATTATAATGTCTCACTTTAAATCTTGCATATTTTATAAGAATATTTTTAAAGGTTTTTCTAATATTATTAAACATTCATTATAAAAACTATGACAACATCTACATCATAATGTATAATGTAGTTAGCTCTAAAAACATTAAATATTATCTAATTGCTGTGTAATTAGTGCTACTTTAAATCTATGTATGATAAGTTATTGCTTCAAACATCTTTCTTTGTAAGTCTTTTATTGAAGCTCCAGTTCCATGGGCTAGAAATTTAAAGGATAATTTAGTCAAAAGTTATATAAGCATCTATGCGTGGATATATGGAGATATATATATAGAGAGAGAGTGCACACATATATAAAATATGTAGCAGTATTGGAAGTTTTGTTTTTATGAAGTGCATATTTCTAAATATGACATAAAATACATTAACACATTAATAGAGAAAATTTGAAAAATAGATAAAAATGAAAAAAGGGAAATACAATACATTAAAATCCCATTATCCATGGTAAATCAGTTACAATTCAGATTTTCTCTTGGAAATATACATATTTGTTATACACTTTTTACAGTATCTGATAGAACACTTTTATAATCACTTATTCCTTAATACTATATTTGCCATATAATTAAATATTTTTTAGCTAAAACAAAATATATATATTTTTTATTTATGCCTACTTCTAGACAAAACTTCATTCATTCAACAATAGCTATTGGGAATGAGACAGGCACTATACTGTGTGCGTGTGATAAAATCAATTATAAACTAAGCCAGAAGTAACTCATATCTTAATAAAAATTACTGTCTGACAAAGAAACAATAATCACAAGATAACAAAGGGAAGTCTGAAACCCTGATAAGTGTTACTAAGAAAGACCTATATAGTATTTAATGTAAGATCTAAAATGAAGGATTTAATCAGGGAGATCAGGCAGTACTCTCTTGAGTACATGGTTGAAATCTGATTTCGAAAATGAATAGATATTAACATAGACAAGAGAGGGGTTCAGAACATTTCATGTAGCAGGACAGTAAAGATATACCTTGCTTTCATTTTTTAATGAAAATAGATAATGATGTGATAAAAACAGGTACAGGGACAAAGAGTATAATTTTTAAAATATTTTTAGTGTTTATTCCAAAAAGTAATGTTACAGAGAGTGTAATTTGAAACAAACTTTCCAGAAAAAAAATTTTAGCCATCATTAAAACTTTCTGTAATTTTTTTAAAGATTTTATTTATTTATTTGTCAGAGAGGGAAAGAGACAAAGAGCACAAGCAAGGGGAGGGAGGGGCAGAGAGAGAAGCAGGATCCACGCTAAGCAAGGAACGGGATACAGGGATGCGGGACTCGATCCCAGGACCCCGGGATCATGACCTGAGCCGAAGGCAGAGGCTCAACCAACTGAGCCACCCAGGTGTCCCAAAACTTTCTGTAGTACACTGTAGTACTTTTATAATTTTTATAATATTTTACATTTGGCAAGAAAAAAAGTTGTTTTTCTTTGCTGCTGATACTAACATTTATGTATTAAGTTTTCTGAACATATGCATGCCAGTTTGCAGTTAATAGAATATTCCTGCCATTGGGCAGTTTTCAACTATGATAATTGTTTCCTATTTACTTTTAAATATTTTCAAGAACTATGAAAAATGACTTCCTTAATGGTCTGTGTGGTAGAAATACATAATAATAATACCTTGTTTTTTATTCAAATTAATGTGTGTGAATGTACAGATGCTATTAATTTTATGCAGTCAAATCTGTGGAGAATAGGACTCTACACGATATTTATTCACTTTCTAGTTGGAATCAGTATTGTAATCTGATATATGTTTTCACAAAACTGGATCCTACTTCTATCTTATGCATTTAAGAGTCTTGCACACGGGGTGCCTGGGTGGCACAGAGGTTAAGCGTCTGCCTTCGGCTCATGGTATGATCCCGGCATTATGGGATGGAGCCCCACATCAGGCTCTTCCTCTATGAGCTTGCTTCTTCCTCTCCCACTCCCCCTGCTTGTGTTCCCTCTCTCGCTCTGTCTCTATCTCTGTC
>NC_048228.1:60319678-60320910 GCF_002007445.2 Ailuropoda melanoleuca | reverse complement strand
ATATATTTTTTATTTATGCCTACTTCTAGACAAAACTTCATTCATTCAACAATAGCTATTGGGAATGAGACAGGCACTATACTGTGTGCGTGTGATAAAATCAATTATAAACTAAGCCAGAAGTAACTCATATCTTAATAAAAATTACTGTCTGACAAAGAAACAATAATCACAAGATAACAAAGGGAAGTCTGAAACCCTGATAAGTGTTACTAAGAAAGACCTATATAGTATTTAATGTAAGATCTAAAATGAAGGATTTAATCAGGGAGATCAGGCAGTACTCTCTTGAGTACATGGTTGAAATCTGATTTCGAAAATGAATAGATATTAACATAGACAAGAGAGGGGTTCAGAACATTTCATGTAGCAGGACAGTAAAGATATACCTTGCTTTCATTTTTTAATGAAAATAGATAATGATGTGATAAAAACAGGTACAGGGACAAAGAGTATAATTTTTAAAATATTTTTAGTGTTTATTCCAAAAAGTAATGTTACAGAGAGTGTAATTTGAAACAAACTTTCCAGAAAAAAAATTTTAGCCATCATTAAAACTTTCTGTAATTTTTTTAAAGATTTTATTTATTTATTTGTCAGAGAGGGAAAGAGACAAAGAGCACAAGCAAGGGGAGGGAGGGGCAGAGAGAGAAGCAGGATCCACGCTAAGCAAGGAACGGGATACAGGGATGCGGGACTCGATCCCAGGACCCCGGGATCATGACCTGAGCCGAAGGCAGAGGCTCAACCAACTGAGCCACCCAGGTGTCCCAAAACTTTCTGTAGTATACTGTAGTACTTTTATAATTTTTATAATATTTTACATTTGGCAAGAAAAAAAGTTGTTTTCTTTGCTGCTGATACTAACATTTATGTATTAAGTTTTCTGAACATATGCATGCCAGTTTGCAGTTAATAGAATATTCCTGCCATTGGGCAGTTTTCAATTATGATAATTGTTCCCTATTTACTTTTAAATATTTTCAAGAACTATGAAAAATGACTTCCTTAATGGTCTGTGTGGTAGAAATACATAATAATAATACCTTGTTTTTTATTCAAATTAATGTGTGTGAATGTACAGATGCTATTAATTTTATGCAGTCAAATCTGTGGAGAATAGGACTCTACACGATATTTATTCACTTTCTAGTTGGAATCAGTATTGTAATCTGATATATGTTTTCACAAAACTGGATCCTACTTCTATCTTATGCATTTAAGAGTCTTGC
>NC_048228.1:60266530-60319531 GCF_002007445.2 Ailuropoda melanoleuca | reverse complement strand
AAATGAGTTATATGACATTAAGAAATTTTCCCCTTCAATATTCATAGTTAATTTTTAGTATTTATTGAACTTTGTAATGATTTACTTTTAGCATGCTCAACTAGTTTTGCTGATCTTAGTAAATATTCTGTTGTTGGTATTTCAAGCACAGATATTAAGATGGCTTAACATTTTATAAAATCTAAAATAAAGCTTGACTACTCCATTCATTTCCATTTCAAATTTTATAAACACCAGAAGTAGACTACAAAAAATAATTGTTAATTAAATGTGAAACCTCAACCCTTGTAGCACTAGAGCCTTGAGGGCTGCAGTAAAGGGTGTGAGGAGAGAAAAGTCCGCAGCAAATAAATGAAATGGAATTCTTTGATGAGGACAGCTATTTTTCTCCACATTTAGGAACTGAGGATTTAGGTTTGGTACATTGTGCTTTCCATCAAATTGCTTCATCTGAGCCAATGGTCAAGACATTTAATAAAGTTATAAACAGAAAACAGTATGTTGCAGAAACAAACTGCTTCCATTTTTTTCTTATTGAATTACATTTAATATAATAATTATATATTTATTGTTTATTTTAAGAATGCTGATAGCAGATTTTATGTGATTGTGTGACTATAAGGAATTTTTCTTTTTAATCTTCATCATTTCATTTTACTACCTGTCATTTTGAAGGTTTACAATCAATTCATATTTTTGCTAGAGTTCCTATGGAGAGAAAATAAATCAAACTATGTCAGCCAAATTTGGTCTTTTNAGGACTCTACACGATATTTATTCACTTTCTAGTTGGAATCAGTATTGTAATCTGATATATGTTTTCACAAAACTGGATCCTACTTCTATCTTATGCATTTAAGAGTCTTGCACACGGGGTGCCTGGGTGGCACAGAGGTTAAGCGTCTGCCTTCGGCTCATGGTATGATCCCGGCATTATGGGATGNACATTTAATATAATTATTATATATTTATTGTTTATTTTAAGAATGCTGATAGCAGATTTTATGTGATTGTGTGACTATAAGGAATTTTTCTTTTTAATCTTCATCATTTCATTTTACTACCTGTCATTTTGAAGGTTTACAATCAATTCATATTTTTGCTAGAGTTCCTATGGAGAGAAAATAAATCAAACTATGTCAGCCAAATTTGGTCTTTTAAGTCTACATAAAGGTTTAAAGGAGTCTGATATGGAAGCTATTTAAAATTGACATTTTTTTCATTTTTTTTTTAAGTGTGCCAGGTTGTTCATCATTTCTGTGTAGTTTGAAGAGAGTTTTGATGCTGGCAATTTAGTATGTGTTTAATTAGAAAGAAATCGTACATACATGGTGGTGTATACCATGGGTGATTAATGNTCCCTCTCTCGCTGGCTGTCTCTATCTCTGTCAAATAAATAAATAAAATCTTAAAAAAAAAAAAAAAGGAGTCTTGCACACAGTAAAATTAGACTTGCAGGGCCTCGTTTTCCCAATCTCTAATTGGGAATATTAACACTTACATAATGATGTCTCTTATTACATAAGAAATATAAATTTTACAATTATTGACAAGCATTAAGTTTTCGATAAATATTTTGCACATGTTAATAACAATCAGCTTCTATTATTTTGTATCCGGTGTGTGAATTTTTCAAAGGCTCCTCTTAAACATACTGTGGAGCAAAAATATCTGCCTGTTAATGCTTTAATATTAGTAGGTATATCTTTTGATAAAATATTTTTTTTAAATGAGTTATATGACATTAAGAAATTTTCCCCTTCAATATTCATAGTTAATTTTTAGTATTTATTGAACTTTGTAATGATTTACTTTTAGCATGCTCAACTAGTTTTGCTGATCTTAGTAAATATTCTGTTGTTGGTATTTCAAGCACAGATATTAAGATGGCTTAACATTTTATAAAATCTAAAATAAAGCTTGACTACTCCATTCATTTCCATTTCAAATTTTATAAACACCAGAAGTAGACTACAAAAAATAATTGTTAATTAAATGTGAAACCTCAACCCTTGTAGCACTAGAGCCTTGAGGGCTGCAGTAAAGGGTGTGAGGAGAGAAAAGTCCACAGCAAATAAATGAAATGGAATTCTTTGATGAGGACAGCTATTTTTCTCCACATTTAGGAACTGAGGATTTAGGTTTGGTACATTGTGCTTTCCATCAAATTGCTTCATCTGAGCCAATGGTCAAGACATTTAATAAAGTTATAAACAGAAAACAGTATGTTGCAGAAACAAACTGCTTCCATTTTTTTCTTATTGAATTACATTTAATATAATAATTATATATTTATTGTTTAATTTAAGAATGCTGATAGTTGATTTTATGTGATTGTGTGACTATAAGGAATTTTTCTTTTTAATCTTCATCATTTCATTTTACTACCTGTCATTTTGAAGGTTTACAATCAATTCATATTTTTGCTAGAGTTCCTATGGAGAGAAAATAAATCAAACTATGTCAGCCAAATTTGGTCTTTTAAGTCTACATAAAGGTTTAAAGGAGTCTGATATGGAAGCTATTTAAAATTGACATTTTTTTCATTTTTTTTTTAAGTGTGCCAGGTTGTTCATCATTTCTGTGTAGTTTGAAGAGAGTTTTGATGCTGGCAATTTAGTATGTGTTTAATTAGAAAGAAATCGTACATACATGGTGGTGTATACCATGGGTGATTAATGTAGTAGGCAATCCAAGAAGTAAATCCCCAATAAAAGGCACAACCCTACAAATAAAACACAATAAAAGTTAGTGAATATATATAAAATCTATCATGTCATTTGAAAGCATCCCAGACACTTATATGCCACACTGCAACTTTTTTTTTGTATGAAAAATGGTATGTTCTAAGCAAGATAAATGAAATGCCTCCTCACCCAATAAAGTAGCATTTTACAAGTACCTATTTGATATCACTAAGGAAAGGCATTACTTTGTGCAACCCTTATTAATATAAATGGGTACTTAGGATATAAGGCAAATGTAACAATATATTTTAAAAATAATTTTCAAGAGTGGTCTTTGATGATCAAATGTGAAACCTCAACCCTTGTAGCACTAGAGCCTTGAGGGCTGCAGTAAAGGGTGTGAGGAGAGAAAAGTCCACAGCAAATAAATGAAATGGAATTCTTTGATGAGGACAGCTATTTTTCTCCACATTTAGGAACTGAGGATTTAGGTTTGGTACATTGTGCTTTCCATCAAATTGCTTCATCTGAGCCAATGGTCAAGACATTTAATAAAGTTATAAACAGAAAACAGTATGTTGCAGAAACAAACTGCTTCCATTTTTTTCTTATTGAATTACATTTAATATAATAATTATATATTTATTGTTTATTTTAAGAATGCTGATAGCAGATTTTATGTGATTGTGTGACTATAAGGAATTTTTCTTTTTAATCTTCATCATTTCATTTTACTACCTGTCATTTTGAAGGTTTACAATCAATTCATATTTTTGCTAGAGTTCCTATGGAGAGAAAATAAATCAAACTATGTCAGCCAAATTTGGTCTTTTAAGTCTACATAAAGGTTTAAAGGAGTCTGATATGGAAGCTATTTAAAATTGACATTTTTTTCATTTTTTTTAAGTGTGCCAGGTTGTTCATCATTTCTGTGTAGTTTGAAGAGAGTTTTGATGCTGGCAATTTAGTATGTGTTTAATTAGAAAGAAATCGTACATACATGGTGGTGTATACCATGGGTGATTAATGTAGTAGGCAATCCAAGAAGTAAATCCCCAATAAAAGGCACAACCCTACAAATAAAACACAATAAAAGTTAGTGAATATATATAAAATCTATCATGTCATTTGAAAGCATCCCAGACACTTATATGCCACACTGCAACTTTTTTTTTGTATGAAAAATGGTATGTTCTAAGCAAGATAAATGAAATGCCTCCTCACCCAATAAAGTAGCATTTTACAAGTACCTATTTGATATCACTAAGGAAAGGCATTACTTTGTGCAACCCTTATTAATATAAATGGGTACTTAGGATATAAGGCAAATGTAACAATATATTTTAAAAATAATTTTCAAGAGTGGTCTTTGATGATCAAGTAATAAATATGAATGAAGTAATAAAATAATAAAAAATGTATTACATAAAATATACTAATATTCATTTTCCAACAGTAAGTGAATAAAATAATGAATTATTTAATCATTAGTAAAACGTATCTTGATATATTATAAAGGGAAATGTCCTAGTTCGAAAGTCCTAGGCTATAATACTGATCTTTTACTGATATGATAAATTTTAATATCTTCCACCAGAATAGAAGCTAGTCTAAATGATTTTTGAGGTTTCTAAGAGTTTTGGAGTTTATGGTTTTATTATAATGACAGCAATAGAAAGGCTTGTTGAAATTTTTACAAAACAGATATTTGCCAAAAAAGACAGGAAATTTTTAATAAGGAAATATTTCCTATAGAAAGTAAATTTTAAATTGGAAATTAAAATAAGTTGGAATCAGAATTGGAAAATTGAATTGCAGCATATTATCCAATGTAACTTTCCACTTCAATATTTCATAAAACTTCCCATTTTCTTGACAGCTATTTGATGGGATGGTTATTAACTTCTGAATTCACCATTTTTTGGAAGAGCAAAGACAGTCATCACACTGACAACTGTCATAAATACAGTGTGTAATTTCATCATTGTTATCACACAGATGAATTTCTACAGGAGGGCTCATATATGACATCCCTCCTCCTCAAGCAACACTTAAAGAATCTGAATTCAATGCTAAGTATTTCCAAAATTAAAGGTGCCTGAACATACATGGCTTGTAAGAAAAGGACATGGGAAATCTTTTCTGTAGGGTTATTGGTTGAACACAATTCCAGTGAAATAGGTCACTCAGGAAGTGGCATTTCAGGAGCGGATGTTTGGCTGACACAGTTGAACAGAAAAATCTAAGCATGAGGAAAATAAACATGATTGTATCATTTTATGGATGACCCAATACACAAAACTTCTCAATAATAATTAAAATTACAAACATATCAATTCCCACCTTTATCAAATTTTTCAAAGGTGTATGTCCTGCAGAGACTTTATGAACAAATAAGGTTTCCAAGAGATAGCGGATATAGTGTATACAATGACAGAAGCAAGCCAAGCTAGAAAGAAAATAAAACACGAACATATTAAGTTCCCTTCCAAAGGTCTGGCTTGCCTTACATGCAAGACATTTTTTGTTAGTTTACTACAATACTATATTTATTAGGAAATGTTTCCAATAATCAAAACCCTAATGCTTATTTTAAAATTTTTATTCTAGAAATTTTCTAAATTTATTTCACAGTAACAGTACTGTCACAACAGTCTATAAATTTACTTCCGATGACAATTAAAATATTTTATACCAGTCATAATCTATATGGTCACACCTACCCCAGGAATACATAATAATTATAAATGCAGCCATATCAAAATGTCTCATGAATGAAGCAGAAAATGCACAAGTTTTTTTCTTTTGTATACTGATACACAATGTTACATTAATTTCATGTGCATAACGTGGTGATTTAACAAGTTTTACATTATCCTATGCTCCCCACAACTGTACCTGTCATCTATCATCATACAGTGCTATTTAAATATCATTGACAGTATTCTTTATGCCGTGCCTTTTACTCCTGTAATGTATTTATTCCATAGCTGGAAGCCTGTATCTCCCATTCCCCTTTACCCATTTTGCCTGATCCCTCACTCTTGTCCTCTCTGCCATTGGAGACAACATGGATGGACCTAGAGGGTATTACACTAAGTGAAATAAATCAGATTGAGAAAGACAAATGCCATATGATTTCATTCATGCAGAATCTAAAAAAAAAAGAAGAAGAAACACACAAAGAAACAGAATCAGACCTATAAATACAGAGAACAAACTGAGGGATGCCAGAGAGGAAAATTTACAAGTTTTAAAAATACCCAAAATTAAGTTAGAATTCATTTGACATTTTATAGTATTCAGAATAACTGTCCTGTAGCAAGAACCATACATTGAAATGGTTTGAATTTCATTTTTTATGGAGTCCTTACAGCTTCTGTTTTGTTTAGTTTGTTTTATGTTTGGGTTCTGCCTGCCTAACAAATTGTAATATTTTGTTTGTTTCTTTGGGTGTTTGTTTCTGTTTCTGTTTTTCTAATTGAGCAACTCCTGTTGCCATTTATAAAACTATTGTTTTAAAAGTAAATGTCAGATATGATTTACAGAAGTTTATTTTCTTGATTTTGCTTAAAATATATTTGTTTCAGATATGATTTATAGAAGTACATTTTCTTGCTTGTTCTTAAAATACATTTCTGTTAAAATCTGTACTGAGGGGCACCTGGGTGGCTCAGTCATTAAGCGTCTGCCTTCGGCTAGGGCATGATCCCAGGGTCCTGGAATCAAGCCCCACTTTGGGCTCCCTGCTCTGCTGGGAGCCTGCTTCTTCTTCTCCCACTCCCCCTGCTTGTGTTCCCTCTCTTGCTGGCTGTCTCTCTCTCTGTCAAATAAACAAATAAAATCTTTAAAAAATAATAAAATAAAAAAATAAAATCTGTACCGATTTTGTTAAAAATATAAAATTTCAAAAACTGTGGTTGCTATTCGGAAAAACCAATACGGATCAAAAATTGCACATTAAACCAATAAAGTTTGAACATAAAAATCAGTATATCATATGCTGTATGTACAATCAAACATTGAGTCTCTAAAGGAATTTATTTTAACAAAATGAATTAATGATTTCTGGTTAATAATAATAGTGACTTTAGGGAAAACAAACACAAACCAATCTGCCTAAGTCATCAGGGAACTTATTATTATTCATTAATTCATAAAAAATGTAAGCGTGCACCTATTAGGGGAAAGACATATTCTCTGTGTGTCTAAATAATAGACAAATTCTGTGAGAAATGAGAGAATAAAGTGTGGATATCCAGGAGCAGAGCTTTCTAGATACTAAGACAAGCAAAAGGAAAGGTTCTGACTTAGGAGAAGGTTTAAGCCTTGTAGGTTTAAAGAATAGTAACCAACTGTCAGTCAATTCCCTTAGAATTACACCAGGAAAAAAAAGTGCCTTTTTTTTTTTTTCATGCTGTGTTATATATCTAGTACATGTTGTATGCTGGTCTTAAGTATGAGTACAATTACATTGTCTTTACAAACACTTCACCCCAGACTTTCTAAACAAATTGGTCATTTCCTTATTCCCTCACTAGAGAGAAAAATGGTAAAGTTCTTACTAGGCCCTGAACATCTTGCCCTAAGAACCAGTTTCCCCTTGCCTCTCTCTGCTTCTGCCATACTAGCTTTCTTTTTGCTCCTACAAAGCATTATGAACAAAACATTATGAACTTATATTACCTCGACTTTAAGGTACACTTAATAGATCCTTATATGTAAATTTGCAAGTTGGTGTGTATACATTATATAAAGTTACTTAAAATATATTTTCTTAAATGTAATTCACTTTAATTTGGTTTATAAACAAATTTTAAAATTATATCTTTGTAGGAGTTTATCTCCTCCTTAATCTATAGGTACTATATGTATTACTTACTGTACCACTGGGTGGCGTAATCTTCTAGAACTCTCTTTTATGTCATATATGTATGGGATCCTCAAATAAAAGAGGAGATATATCAGCAGAGGTCCTGTGTATTCAATCAAAAATACCTGAAAATAAGAAGGTGATTTAAATCAAAAAATAAATTTTTGTAGATATTATTAAGATTTACATACAAACAAAATAAGCATGTCTACAGACAGCCTACTGAAGGAACTGGTAAAATGGACACATAGCATTATCTCTTCTTTAAAATGAATTGCACTGAGTGCTAATATAATTCACAAGAAGTCTTCCTTGCAAGAACTAGCCAAGACTTAAGGAAAAGACAAATATAAATGGTGAATTTAAAATAAAAATAAATATTGAAACTAATGTAATGATTTCTCATAAATAGTACACAGGAGTTTGTATTTATCTAACCAAACTATTATAAACGCATTTCTTTGTGTCTCCCCAGCCCCATACACACTCCAGCTATAATGTGAACTGTTCCTACCACTGAATGGAATTGGGCTACAGTGACTTTTTTCTTTTTCTTTTTTTTTTTTTTTTTAATTTACATGGATGGCCGGGTCATCTTGATTTGACACTGATTCAAACTGAAATAATTTATTTCTCTCTTCTGGAAATTTTAGACTTTAACTCTTGTGAGTCTGAGTAGGTAGTTAAAAGGATTGCCTTCTAAATTCTGGAGCTGGGAGTCAACCATATATAGGGAAAGATATCTGATCTATAGAGATACAATCATAAGATTTGGAAAGATAATTGGAAACAAGGCTGTTTGATTATTCACTAGCTGACTGGCTTTCTGATTGTTTTCTAAATCTTATGACTGTCCATTATTTAGTTTTGTTTTGATGCTAAAACCAGGTTAAAGTCACTCTAGAATTCAAACAGAGGAATGGAAATAATTTACCTCTGAGTGTTCAGAAAGAAAGAATACAGACATGGCAATGATAAATTCAACTGCCATTACTGCTTTGCTTTGGTCTTGGCCAATTTCATCATTTTCTAAGAAAGAAAACTTAAGGTTGCACATGTTTTACTCATATATGCAGGTGTGCACATTGATTAGAAATTATGTTCTTATTTCTCGTGAGAACTTTATATAACTACATGGTTAGAATATATGATATATATGCATGTTTTATAAATATAATTATATCCGTGTGTGTATATATACATGCATGTATNCTGCTTTGCTTTGGTCTTGGCCAATTTCATCATTTTCTAAGAAAGAAAACTTAAGGTTGCACATGTTTTACTCATATATGCAGGTGTGCACATTGATTAGAAATTATGTTCTTATTTCTCGTGAGAACTTTATATAACTACATGGTTAGAATATATGATATATATGCATGTTTTATAAATATAATTATATTCATGTGTGTATATATACATGCATGTATGAACTTTTATACATGTAGGTTTCTTAAGGTATACTTTTTCCATTTAACAGTATTGATCATCCCATTAGCCATAAAAGACTTTTATATGAGGGTAAATAGGCAACGTCTGATAAAGTCATGTAAAGCAACTTTTTTACTGATAAACTATATTAATTTATGGCATACAACATGCCTGATTATTCACATGTAAAGAAAAAAGTGTTTACCACTTTTGAATGTCTGATAACAGACTTTAGTTAATATTCCAGAATAATTAATTATTTTATTACTACAAAAAGTTTAAAATATTTATTTCTATGCCAGCTGATCTAGTCAATTTTGAGCAAATTCTCTAGTAATATATCAGTAATGAAAATNGATAACAGACTTTAGTTAATATTCCAGAATAATTAATTATTTTATTACTACAAAAAGTTTAAAATATTTATTTCTATGCCAGCTGATCTAGTCAAGTTAATTTTGAGCAAATTCTCTAGTAATATATCAGTAATGAAAAACGTTATGAACAATAGTTAACCTTGACCACATGTCACTCTTTATTAAGTTAATAAAAATGCTATCACAAATATGAAGTTTCTTTGGATCAGGAAATTAAACTACGGTCTTATCTCCATCATATCCTAAAAATAAGTCAGGAGAACCTGTTGGCTTCCAGTAATATGTTCAATGCCCAATATTTTATCACAAATATTGTTCATGCTGAAACATGGGGGTTAAAACAGTACTAAGNGCCAGCTGATCTAGTCAATTTTGAGCAAATTCTCTAGTAATATATCAGTAATGAAAATCGTTATGAACAATAGTTAACCTTGACCACATGTCACTCTTTATTAAGTTAATAAAAATGCTATCACAAATATGAAGTTTTTTTGGATCAGGAAATTAAACTACAGTCTTATCTCCATCATATCCTAAAAATAAGTCAGGAGAACCTGTTGGCTTCCAGTAATATGTTCAATGCCCAATATTTTATCACAAATATTGTTCATGCTGAAACATGGGGGTTATAACAGTACTAAGGTAAGAAGGCTATATCCTGACCTGAAAACAGTAAAGAATGATAAGAAATAACTTTTGGACAATGCATCTTTTAAAAAAAAAAAAAGTCTATTTGGGTGCAAATAGAAAAAAAAGGGAGAGAAATGATTTATTAAACCTAGAAAGTAATCAGAAAATAGTTTTAGAATAAATAAAAACAAGGACCAGACAGACAAATAGTCGTAAGACACACTTCTGAAAAAGGAATTTTCTTCTACTAAAAAGGAACAAATCCAAAACCAAAGCCAAGTAAACAAACAAATATGCCAGTTATAAGCCCTAGTAAATCAGATGAATTTGCAAAAACTAAGAAGTCCATTATAAACCAAAAGTTTAGTAGAAATTATATATTCAAAATAAGAAGATATATTATTTTCTCACTTTGAAGATATATATGTATATGTGCGTGTATATACATACATATATAATATATATACTACTTTAAAATTCGAACTTATGTCCAATATGAAATTATTTTCATGCTTTTCCTTTATAGAATGTTCACTGTATTAAACTAATGTGCTGCTTTAAATGTTAAATTTAAACTGATACTAGGCATAGGATACTAGGCATCCTAGGTAACAGATTTTTTTTGAAACTTCTGGGGACTCTTCAACTTGGGATATGTCTAAATTGAAAAAGGAAGAAGACAACAAGAAGTTTTAGAAATATAAATTGAAACACACTGCTGCAATTTTTGGGAACTGATTAGAATCTTTGTGCTTAGACTGTGCTTGATGCATTTCATCCTCTCGTGAAAAAAAGAAAACTTTTTAGTGCTATTATTATTGGGATGGTGTTGGCTTTACTTCTTTTTTAAAATTGCAATTGACAGTTGAAAACAAAATAAATTGCATATTTCACAATTGTTGAAAATTACCAACAAAATAAAGTAGAACCATCCTTAATCTTCTAAGGATGGGAGAGCCATTAATATTATGAGAACATTTCTCAACAGTATATTACTTTGTACTGAATGAGAACTATTAAAGCTAGTATAATACTAAAAAAAAGTTTTATTTTTATTTAAGAATTTTTTGAATAACATATAATGAAGAATTTTATTCTAGGTTATTCAAACCATTGTAATGAGATCAGCAAGAAAAATTGATCAAAATGCTTTTTAGGGTTCAAAGAGCTACTGAGTCATTGAGAATTGGAAGGTCAGGATTTTTAGGACAGGACTCTAGAATAGTGATTGACTCTAGGATTTGAAGTCTGATAGCATCCTGAGAAGAAGACTAAATCTTTTGAGGGTGCCTGAGAATGGAGGGACAAAAATTGTTGGTTCGCATCTTTTAAAGACAGAAATGGCCTTATAAAATCTTCAGGATTTGGGTTAAGATCTAGAGCCATGATGAAGCAGAATTAGATCTATCTTTATAGGTACCAAAGTTCAGTCTGAAATCATTTCAGTCATCAATTGAATTAAGATGACCTGGGCCAAATAACATCATTAGTCCATCTACAGGATGATAAATCAGTTTGAAAAGAGATAACATGATCCTAGGACTCAAATTATCTTTACAAGTTGTTCATATGTATTTTCCTGTACTAAGTCAGAAATATAAATGTATAACAGGAGTAAAAATATTGTTATCAAATCCAAAAGAAATAGCAGACATTCAAAAGAGATAAACAGAAGATCCACATAGTAGAATTATCAGACACATACATTTAAAAAATGATCTTTTATATATTCAAAGAAATAAAAAACAAGATTGAGTATTTCAGCAGGTATTTGAAACCTCTCAGAAGAAAAATATGGAAATGTAATATGAATCCCAGGAGGAGAATACAAAGAGAATAACGGAAAACCAAATGTTAAAGAGATTATGATAATTTTTGAAATTAAATATTTATACCAAAGAGTAGACTCAGATAACACTATAAACCCAAAGCAGGATAAATAGAAACATAATTGTAACTGTGTACATCATAGTAAAACAGTGATAATCAAAAGACAAATTTAATATAAGCCAGAGAAAAGACACATTATTTCAAAAAAGCATAGTGGACTTTTCAACAGAAACATGGGAGTCAAAATCAAAATAATGAAATTTTGTAAAGTGAAGACAAAAATAACTGCCAATATGGAATTATTTTTTTCCACAAAAAAATTCTTCCAAAATAGTTAAATATATTTTAGGATGAACTGACTGAGTTGAGAAAATTCATCAATGGCAGAACTAGAATAAATCACCAAAGATGTTCTTCAGGAAGAATGATGATCACAGATATAAGCTCAGCATTAAAAGAAATAACTAAATTAGAGTGAAAATGATAAATCTAAATAAATATTAGCCATATAAAATTATACTAGTGGATTTTTACTTAAAAGTACCTAGAAAATTAAAATATAGCACAATAGAAGATTAGTCAAGAAGAGATTAAATATCATAAAGTCATTCAATTATCTATGAAGTATCTTCACATCAGTAAACCTAAATTAAACAATTTCTATTAGTGTTCAATATTTTAAAGATGCACATAATCTCTTCAGTAACCAGGAGAGTTGGTAAAAGAGAAGATATTCTAGCCAAAATAACCAAGAGGCTAATAGAAAATAAAACATGACAATTAATTCCAAATGGGGAAAGAAAATAGAAACAGAACAAAAGAATTGTAGACCACAGGAAACAAATTGAAAGAAAATACTAAGCCTGGTGATAAAATTAGATATTTCTTTACAATAAAAATAGACTACGATTAAAATGTAAAACATAAAAAAACTATTAAACTACTAGAAGAAAACATAGGAGAAAACTCCCAGATTTACACAGCAAGGCAAAGGATTCTTACATATGACAGCAAAGACAAAAATCCTTAAAACATTGGCAACTTAAACTGCATTAAAATTGAAAACTTTTTGCACAAAAAAAAGAAAAAAAAAAGAAAACCACAAATCTCATTAAGAGAATGAAAAGACAAGCTAAAACTGAGAGGAAATATTTGCAAACCACTTATCAGACAAAAGACTTTATCAAGAATATAAAAGGTACTCTTAAAACTCAACAGTGTGTACCAGATAAGTAAAACCTTATGTTCATACAAATACCTACACACAGATTGATAACAGCTTTATTTATTGTGAAATACTGAAAGGATCCCAAATGCCTGTCAGGGGGAGAATGAATAAACAAACTACTACTTTCATATAACCGAATACTACTCACCAATAAAAGGAACTGAGTATTGATACATGCAACAACCAGGATGAATTCCAAAGGCACTGTACTTAGAGAAAATTAAACATCAATCTCTCAAAAAAAAAAAAAGAAAAAACCACAAAAAAAACCTGTCTAATGCTGTTTATAGCGTTTGCCACACGACAAAAATATAGAAATCAAGAACAGATTGGTGGTTGCCCCAGGATAAGGAAAAGAGTGTATAAATATAGAGATTAATATGAGAGAGTTGATTTGTGCGAATGGAACAATTCTGTATCTGATTGCAGTGGTAGGTACCTGAATCTTTGCAAGGGATAAATTGCATAGAACTATAGGACACACAGGAATGAACATAAAAGTGGTGAAAAGTGAACCAAATCTTTAATTAATAGGATCTATATAATGAGGATTATTATATTAAGCCTCTATCCTGTCTTTCAATAAGTTCAATGAGGCAAATATTTTCTCAATATTCTGTGACAGCACACTCTTACTTGATGAAAAATATTATTGAAATATTATTTTTAACTTTGCTAAAGAGACTATCTCTATAAAAACAAGAAACAAACAAAAAAGCCAACCCTATGATACTGCTTTTATTATAGAAACACATTTTAATATTTTATAAATGTACAAGAATGTTACAAGTGGTAAATATCACTTTTATTGTATAATTTAGCAGATATAAAGTGGGTGTGATTGCACTGTAATGTGTATATTTTTAGCATTTAATAGGACTGACTCATTTGGAGCAAAAGATTGTGTGAACCATGGGGTTGATTTAAAAATATTCACCCTATTTCCAGAGTTCTCTTTGTCACCTAAATGACTTTCCTCTCAAAAAGAGCTATAATTTTCTAGTACAATTGTCCTAGAATTCCACCTTAGCACTTTCTCTGCTCAGTGCTTATCCAAATGATGCAGCTGGAATTTCTAATGAACTCACCATTAATGCCACTCGTCATGACAAAACTTCTGCAGACAGAATTCCCTTTTCATCATAAATGTGGACAAAGACTATGAATATTTTAACCTTTGAAGGTTAGAATGTGCTTGTCTAAAATCTTCTTTAGTAAAGGTCTGTTGATATCACATTTAAGTATTAAACTCTTTGCTTACATAATGCATGCATTAATAGGCTCTTTTATAAATATTATATTTCACAAGAATTCAGAATACTCTAACCTCAGTTTTTTTGTGCAACAAATTAGTACTCAAAAGCTCAACAAAGGAACTTTGAAAACTAAAGCAACTATTTAACCAATAACACTAAAATATAAATAATGAACTAAATATAGGAAGACAATGTATATTAAAGTAAAGATTGTCAGAAAATTAAAAGATATGACAACATTTTAGTAAATGTGAACCTGAATTTCTCTATTTGAGAATTAAATAATAATGAATAAATAGTCCTGTGCTTGCCTTATTTTAAAAATTGAGTGTTTACAGGGAAAACTTAAAGCGCTGTGTCTGATAATGTTGATTGTTAATGATGGCAAAAAGGAAAGCTATCTTAATATAGAAAATATTAAAAGTGCAATCCCATCACAGATATGAAATAGAATGTAATTGGAAAAACTTTAAAATTCTAGAAAATATAAATAAAATAATTGAATTGAAAATAGAATGATTGCACTATTCTTTGTATATCAGTGTCAAAATTATTTATCAAATTAACTCTTTGTCATAAAATATCATGTAGTATTTCGTCTTGCTCTTAAAGCTATTCCATCTATCTATTCCGTAACTCATGAATAGTTCAATGCATGCTTGTCCTAGTGTCAGGTATTTTCTCTGTTTCTTAGTCCTCCGTGTCTTTTAATGCAATCTTCATTCTTCTAATGCCATTGGATTCAGTTGCCACAACTTTGAAAGCTCCTCCTTCAAGAAAAGCCAACCACGTAACTCAAAGAAGTCTCACTACTTCATTCTTATTTTCCAAAATGCCCTCCCTTTGCCTTAGAACATTTTTTATTGCTTTCCAATGTCAAAAGAGTCTTCGTATCTCCAGGTTTCTAGAAGGAAAAGCTGAAGAAAGACTTAACTAACAAGGCATGGAGGTAGCAGAAATAGGGCCAACAGTCATAGGATAGATTGACATTTAAAAAAAAAGAATTTATTCTCCTTCTTCCAACTGTGTATTTCCATGGCTCTGATTCTTGAATGAAATTTGGGGCATGGTTACTAGTAAGAATGGAAAACTTAAAATGCCATTCAGCATAGTATTTTTTATCATTATGAATTTATTTGATAAAAATTGTCCTTCTGTCAACCAATTATTCCTATTAAAATGTAGGACATGTATATTGCATTTCAAACTGATACTTACTGTAGTCCAACTGACCTGTTGACCTAGGTCCGTAAAATAGAGAGTGACAATGGAGGAAGCTGCAATGCTTTGAACAGTTATGTAGTCCTTCAAAAAAGGCCCACCTTAAATAATAAGGAAAAGTATTTTAATACAATTTCAAGGCATAGTGATTTTTAACAAACAATTTTTAATGTGAAAAATTGTGAATGCTAAATCATACATAGAAATTACAATGTATAATAAATATTTGAAGTAAAATAAAAAATGTCTAGCAATTTTTCAAATGTACAGTAGTTTCCCACTTCTACCTAAACAAAGTGCAGACTACGACTAGCTACTACCCTGCTGTGTTCTGAGAAAATGTAATATTAGATAATATCATAATCGAATATGATACCAGGTATTTTTAAAGTATAATTGTGGCGGGGGGGGCTCCTGGATGGCTCAGTTGGTTGAGCATCTGCCTTCAGCTCAGGTCGTGATCTCAGGCAGGGCCCTGGGTGTCAAGTCCCACTTTGGGTTTCCTGCCCAGTGGGGAGTCCGCTTCTCTCTGTCCCTCTGCCCCTCCTCCCTGCTTGTTCTCTCTCTCTAATAAGTTAAAAAAAAATCTTTAAAAAAAAGATAATTTGGGGCATCAGTAGACAAAAATGTCAACTGTTCTCTAAAGTCTTTTATTATATGATAAATTAGGGTGAATAAATTTTAGTGGTCATTGAAAGTATCAGCAAAGTGACTTGATTTAAGTTTTAAAAGATCTCTATGGATGCTGTGTGGAAACTGGGAGGAAGGGAAAAAAGATTACTTAGGAGGAACTCAAAATTCATCAAACAGGGATTTTTTCAATTAAGATGGCACTGATAGAAATGTTAAAAGTTCATCAATTTCAAAAGGGGATCCCCTCCTACATTGTTGGTGGGAATGCAAGTTGGTACAGCCACTCTGGAAAACAGTGTGGAGGTCCCTTAAAAAGTTAAAAATTGAGCTACCCTATGACCCAGCCATTGCACTACTGGGTGTTTACCCCAAAGATACAGACGTAGTAAAGAGAAGGGCCATATGCACCCCAATGTTCATAGCTGCATTGTCCACAATAGCCAAATCATGGAAGGAGCCGAGATGCCCTTCAACAGATGACTGGATTAAGAAGCTGTGGTCCATATATACAATGGAATATTACTCAGCTATCAGAAAGAACGAATTCTCAACATTTGCTGCAACATGGACGGCACTGGAGGAGATAATGCTAAGTGAAATAAGTCAAGCAGAGAAAGACAATTATCATATGATTTCTCTCATCTATGGAACATAAGAACTAGGATGATCGGTAGGGGAAGAAAGGGATAAAGAAAAGGGGGGTAATCAGAAGGGGGAATGAAACATGAGAGACTATGGACTATGAGAAACAAACTGAAGACTTCAGAGGGGAGGGGGTGGGGGAATGGGATAGACTGGTGATGGNTTACCACGTATTGCATGGTGCACTGGGTGTTATGAACAACTAATGAATCATTGAACTTTGCATTGGAAACCAGGGATATACTGTTATGGTGACTAACATAATATAACAAAAAGACATTAAAATAAAAAAAAAGTTCATCAATTTCAGATATGTTTTGAACATAGAGCAAGTTCAACTTGAGAAGAAAGTATTTCAGTGAAATAAAGACAGCTCTTAGATTTTTGGCCTGGGCAATTAGGAACCTTGTAATTTCATTAATTGGCAGGAAGAAGACTGGGGAAGGAGCAGGATTTGGGGGTAGAAATTAAGATTTAAGTTAAGGCATGTTAAGTGTGTGAAATTTATTAGACATTCAAGCAGGAGCTGTCAAATAGGCAGTTGGGTAGTTGTGTCTGTAGATATTTGAAAGTCATTAACATATAAAGCCAGGCTGTGTGATGAGATTATTTAAGTGTTCAGTTTGAAAAGAAAATGGAAACTGAGACAGGTCTCTAGCACTACAGGCTTTCAAAGTAATAAGAGAAACATACAGCAAAGATTACTGAAAAGGAGTTTCTCATGAAATCGGAGAAGAATAAACTGATGTCTTAGAAGACATGCAAAGAAAATGTTCCATTCTTAATAATAAACACTAGATAAGCCTGACGTGTGGAATAAAAGATATGTACAAAGATGTTCTTTTTCGCATTATTTATAATTGCAAAACAATTGTAAAAACTTTAATCTTCATAAATGAGATAACGGTAAATGTAAATTGTTTTATCCAAACAAAGATATACCATACAGAAAGAAAAACAAGTGGACTAGGGCTAAATGAATCTCACAAGTATAATGCTACTATTATTGTCATTGTAGTTGTTTGTATTTATATTATTCTTTATGCTAATCTATCTGTGATTTATCTTTATCCCTAGTCATGAAAAACTGTCCTTTCATTCTCTATTTTTTAAAGATTTAATTTATTTATTTGAGAGAGAGAGAGCAAAAGAGAGACAGCATGGGGGAGAGGGGAAGGAGAGGGTGAAGCAGGATCCACACTGAGCAGGGAACCTAAAGCTGAAGTGGGGACCCTTCCAGGACACTGGGATCATTACCTGAGCTGAAGGCAAATGCTTAACCGACTAAGCCACCTAGGAGCCTTTCATTTTCTATTTTTCCAAGACACATTAAATGTTAATTTGTGACTATTTTTAGATGATATTCAGAATCCAATACATTGATTTACAATTACAGGTACTTTAAAGTAAAATAAAAATGTGCAATTTTTATATATTAATTTTGAAGATGGTATTTGATAAAGCCAATATGAGTATGGTAGGCTATCATTCCCTTGATTAAGTTATGTTATGGCTTTATAAGAGAGATTATTCAGGTGGGTCTGAGCTAATCATGCCTTATTTAAATCTGCATGAATATGTGTAAGCGGGAAGAATTCAGATTCAGAGTCCTGGAATACTAGTACTACAGTATGAGAAAGATTGCTGGGATGAAGATGGAGAGAGCCACATGGCAAAATGCAAATAGCCTTCAGGAATGGAAATGGCCTATAGGATGTGACAAGTAGCAAGGAAATAGGAACCTGTCATACAGCCACAAAAACAAACAAACACTCGAACACACACACACAACTTTAGACAATAAGAATGAAGTCAGAGGTAGAATTTTCTCAAAATCTTGAGATGACAATTTAACTCAGCCAAACACCTTGATTCCAGCTTTGTGATACTCTGAGCAAAGAATCCAGCCACACTGTGTCTTCAAGCTAATAAATGAGTGTTATTTTAAGCTCAGTTTTTGGTAATTTTTTACACAGCAATAGGAAGTTAACACAACATGGATCAAGGTAAAGACTTTGATATACAAATGGCCAATGTCATTTTGACAATCATGTATAACAACAAGAAATGTAAATAAAGACAAAACAACCTGAGATCTTTGTACTGCTTGAAAATGCTGAAAACATCTTTCCAAAATACATCTATTGACTCCTTTGGGAAGGGGATTAGTTTCTACTCCTCTATCACTCTTGATGACTTCAAGAAACAGACCATTGGCATATTTTTAAAATGCTGTCCCATCAATATGACAGTTGCATAGGAGGACCTGAGAGAATCCAGGAATGTCATTAATCATGCCACTCAGACTCAGTAATCAGGGAACCTTGGCCTTGGCCTTCTATGTCTATGTCCTTTTCCAAAGGGAGAGGAATGGGTAGGGCCAAAAAATATTTCTAAAACAAGAACCAATGCCATGGGTATCAGGCTTCAGCCACTGAAGGCCCCTGAATTTTCTACCCAAATTAATTTAAACAAACCCTCACTCTTGTACATTTCTTCCTAAAAATGGGCCAGGTACTAAGGTATTACCTAGAGGTTTGTCTAGTCTCTTTTATAAGTAGTATGGATGATTAGATCCAGGGCTGGGAGGAAAGGACCAAGTCTACCCATGCTTCACCTTTCTATTGTAGAAATCCAATGATTTTAAGCACTAGAAATTCAACTCTGTGCTTCCAGAACATTATTAAGTATATTAATCAAGGTAGGAAGAGAGAACACCAGTTTCTATGACAGAGGTATGAAAATCGTGACTGTAGTTCTTTACCATTCCCATATCCACCCCATTTACAATGTGACTTTTAGTACCTCCTGTAAGAGTTGGTGCCCATTTCCCCACTCCCTTGCATATGGGTTAGCCTAGTCACTTACTTTAGCTAACAGAATGTAGGGCAAGGGATATTATACTTCCAAGCCTGGGACTTAAGAATTCTTCAGTGCTTGTGCTCATTTGTTTGTACTCCTGAATCCACCATGAGAACAAGCCCCAAATATTCTGCTGAAGCATGAGAAACCACATAGAGTAGAGAGGATTAGCTACAGTCACGGCCATCCTAGATCAGCCAGTCACCAAGTACCCACCAGCTGACTGCAGTTGCTTGAGTGGACCCACCCGAGTAAGGCTAAGTCCAGCTCAATGAGCACAGCCACTGAGTTTAAAAAAAAAAAAGGTTGTTAATTTGCCCATGAAAATCAATGTTTGCTATTTTCTTTATGTTTTATTGACGTCTTTTGTGTGTGGAAACTGCAAAAGACTAAATCTGCATGATGTCATTGCTCATAGTATAAGCATTCTGGCAAGTATATTCTGGCAGGAAATATATGTAAATATTTAGGCCTTGCTTTGTTTCAATGTTTTCTTTCCTTAATATTAATAATTATAACATCAGTTACCGTGGGCCAATCATTATAGTGCTTTATAAACATGATCTTATTTAACACTTCTAAAATAAAAACCAAACCATTGGTTAGGTTCTTTATTAGACTTAATGAAAGAAGACCCTATAGATAGATAAGCAGAAGAGTCAGGTTTTAAAATTCTGCATTACTCCAAACAACCTCTTTGTACCACGTCCTGCTTAGCTCACTAAAATAATTGACTCTTTTTTTTCCCTATTATGTTATCACATTCTTATTCAAGGACACTTAATGGCTATATTTCATTCAGATCATACCTGTAAATGTATGTGAAGGGAAACCAAACATATGTGTGAGGAGAAAGTAAAAAGTCACATTCACCAGGAAGGTTGAACTAACAGAAATTCCAAGTTTCTTGTAGTGTTCTTGAAATTGAATTATATTTTATACTGATGACTGTGGCATTCTAGAGTCTTCATTATATAAGAGTCAAGTACCAAAAACAATACCACGATGTAATTTTATGTTATTTGAGCATCCGTGTGTTGAAAGGCATTTATATGGTTGGCATATACTAGGCCCTGCAGAGGCAAAAATAAGCTAGATGAGGAGTTTTCTCTTTTAAACTCTAGCCAGATAGGAACTTGTCTTTAACATTTGAGCTTGGAAGAATTTGAGATCATCAAGAAAGTATGACTTCCAAGACTATCATGGATTACTACTTTTTCAGCATAGAGGTCTCAGAGAAACCTGGAATGTCTAAGAAACAATGAAAACAAACAAAACACCTTAGAAAGATGCAAGGAAATCATCATTTGTCCTCAAGTAAAGATAATATCTGAGAAAGGATTGCCTGAGTATTATAATTAGCAAAAGTACCAGAAAAAAAAAGACAGTTCACTTCTGTATAGAAAAATTTAGAGACTGAAATTCCTTAATAGATGTCTTTTGTAGATTTACTATTATTGACTTCAAGTAAGTATTCTTCCAAAATTTATATTCTACCCACAGCTCTTATTCAACAAGTCTAAATAAAGGTCAAGTTGATGTAATATCAGGGACAATCATTCTTAGCAGGAGTAACTTTTAATTGTATCTATTTATAATTTTTTTGAATGGAGAATAGGATTTGACAGCTTGAGAAACTTGAGGCTTAATACTGAATATGATATTTTCCCTAGAATTCATTCATTTCTGTTCCTCCTTAGCTCATTTATTCTGCTTAAGAAAGAAAGAAAAAGAAAGAAAGAAAGAAAGAAAGAAAGAAAGAAAGAAAGAAAGAAAGAAAAAGAAAGAAGGAAGGAAGGAAGGAAGGAGGAAGGTAGGAGAGAAGGGGGAAGGAAGGAAGGAAGGGGGGAAGGAGGGAAGGAAGGAAGAAATTACTGAACAATATGCCTGCGAATATATTAGGTGATAATAGAATGAGAGAATAAAGCAGTAAATCTTTCAAAACAGAAAGGTATTAGTTCAAATCCTGCCTCCAATGCACATGACAGTAGATGTGTGAAAATTATCTTCTTGAGACTAAAATTCCTCATGCAAAAAGTGAAGCACTAGCTTATGGGGAGAGTCAATTGGCATAACTGATTCAGAGCACTTACTACAATGCCTGCCGTTTAGTAAGTGATAAATATTAGCTATTGATGACAGAAAAGGGATTCCAAATTAAATAAATAGATCAGTGAAAATTTATTCTTACCTCGTTCTAGCTGTAGGCCAACTCGGGAAGGATACCACTGTGGACCTATCCCATGAAAAATAAAGCATTTAATTGTCAGCACAAGTGTATACACATTTTAAAACCTAATAGTCTCTTTGGGTAGATCCCTCGTAGTGCAATTGCTGGATCTTAAGGTAATTCTATTTTAAACCTTTTGAGGAGCCTCCATACTGTTTTCCAGACTGGATGAGTGATGTTGAGCATCTTTTCATGTGTTTGTGGGCCATCTGGGTGTCTTCTTTGGAAAAATGTCTATTCATGTTTTCTGCCCATTTTTTAATTGGATTATTCCTTTTTTGGGTGTTGAGTTTTGTAAGTTCTTTTTATATTTTAGATACTAACCCTTTATTGGAAATTATCATTTGCAAATATCTTCTCCTATTCTGAAGACTGCCTTTTAGTTTTGTTGATTGTTTCCTTTGCTGTGCAGAACTTCTTATCTTGATGAAGTCCCAACAGCTCATTTTTGCTTTTGTTTCCCTTGATCCAGCAATTGCACCACTAGGTATTTACCCAGAGAATACAAAAATACTAATTCAAAGGGATAAATGCACCCCAATGTTTATAGCAGCATTATCTACAATAGCCAAATTATGGAAACAGCCAGAGTGCCTTCAAATGATGAATAAATAAAAAAGAAGTAGTATATATGTACAATGGAATATTACTCAGCCACAAAAAAGAATGAAATCTTGCCATTTGCAATAATGTGGTTGGAGCTAAAGAGTATCACATAAGTGAAATAGTCAGAGACAGACAAATGCCATATAATTTCACTCCTATGTAGAATTTAAGAAACAAAACAAATGATCATAGGGGAAAAAGAGAAAGAGGCAAACTAAGAAAAAGACTCTAAACTATAGAGAATAAACTGATGGTTACTAAAGGGGTGGTGGGTGGAGGGATTGGTTAAATAGGTGATGGAGATTAAGGAGTTCACTTGTGATGAGCATCAGGTGTTGTATGTAAGCATTGAATCACTACATTATACACCAAAAACCAATATTACACTGTATGTTAACTAATTGGAATTTAAATAAAACAAATGAATAATCCAATGAAAAAATGGGTAGAATACATGAATAGACATTTCCCTCCCCACCCTAAGAAATCTAATAGTTTCTGTTGGAAGACAGATTCAATCTTGGAAAGTGCATAAAGTAGTTATCTAGTGTCATAAATGGACATAGATCTTGCAGGGTGCTGATAAGCAGTAGTGGTTAGTTATGATGAGAACTTTAGGGTGATAATTTTCTGTTTTTCAATCTGGGGACTGGCTACATAGATATGTTCAATCTGTGGACCTGTACCAAGGTATATGACATAGGACTTGTGCACTTTATGTAAGTTATTCTTCGATACGGTGCTTAAATAACTTCATTTAAAACCAAGGAACATTGATCTCATTCATTTTTTTCAAATATTGGCACCTGAAAGTGGATCATTTCTTTACCAGGAGTAAAGCACACTACTGGAATAATATGTATTATCGACTTAAAAAGTTATAAGCCTACTGATCATAGCAGACCATCACTTTAGTATCTTTTCCTTATACTACCATTAGGAATAAATACATAGTTTACTAAAGAATTCTACATGGATAAGGAAATCAAAATACATTTACCATATACAGCCATAATAGAAAAATTGGTTCACAATTACCAGAATATAATTATTTCCTCTTAAAAGGAATTCTATGTTATTATTTTAAAGTTTCTATTGAAAATTTAATTCTTAACTTTGATATCCAGTATTAAGCAAATTAACTTGATTTATAATTAATTAAAAGAAGAGTACTGTCAAAGGAACATTCTGCATTGCTTTTTTGTTTTCAAAACATTACTTTTTAAAGTGGTAATAAGAATGATGGTAATAAGATATAACTAGACTATTGCAATAAATTCTCTCTAAATTTATTGCAAAAAACTTATATATGCATATTATCATGGACAAATAACTTATAAGTCAAAAATTGTAATCACAAGTTTAAAGCTATTTAGGATTACATATAAACAAAATTTAGCATGACAAATGAGCAGACACAAAATTTAACTTTGATATTTGATTTTTTTAATTAGAGAAAAATGCAGTTAAAGCACTTTTTTGTTTTTGTATTTACTAATAAAATTTTTTATTTATATAGCCATTGGTTGTTCTGGAATGTATATTAACATTATTTACTGAAAGATATTTTAAAATAATTACTTGTATTACTCATAGTGAAAATCTGCTGCCAAAGAAGATATCATGCAAATGCATACAACAGAGTCTTCTATAGTTTTAATTGAGTTTCGAGTATGGGTATTGGAGAAAATACAAACATAATGGGAATCCATTTATATTGAACATATAGTCATTGAGCACCTATGACGGGTGTACATAAAAGCTGCCAATTTCTGTCCATTTAAATAATATTCACATGAGATACTGCTTTCAACAGCATTTTGTGATGCCTCCTATGGTGGAAATGAAAAACTATCATTCTAAGCCCATAGATCTGTCTATGAACTAGATAACTGAATACTGGCTAAACCCACAATGATATATCAGAGAAATGAGAAGCTCCAAACACTTTTGGGAAATCCATGTCCTTCTAACTCTGTCAACATGTCTAAATTATAAATCTACTTATGGAATAAACTTGGCATTTGTGGGTTGTGACCTTTTAACACTGTGTCCTAGTGAAAAACAGTTATTAACTGCCTATATAAGCCTTTAGATTAGTTTCAGTCACTGCTCAAAGAACAAAGAATTTGCTGAAATAGTCTGTGCTTGTTGTGGGAAGGTGGAATAGGTTTGAAAAATGGCAGAAAAAAAGACAGTATAAATAATAAAGACTACATGTTGCATAAAGATTTTTAGCATGGATGAATAGTCTAAAAGATTATGTTGTGGAGTACATTTAAGTTAGACAGCTGGCTTTCAGATGAATTATAACTATGCAGGAGATCTAATGCTTCTGTCAGTCTTCAAAATTATCAAGATATTGAACTTGATTTGTGTAACTTTTTTCATATTCTAAACACGACTTATTGTTCTTTTCTTGATAATTGAAAGTGTTTAAATCACTAAGGGATGAAACTCCTTTATTATTTTATTTATTTTATTTTATAGTTTAGTTTAGTTTTATTTATTTATCTGAGAGAGAGAGAGCATGAGCAGGGACAGAGGCAGAGGGAGAAGACGACTCCTTGCTGAGCAGGGAGTCTGACACAGGGCTTGATCCCAGGACCTGAGATCATGACCTGAACTGAAGGCAGATGCTTAACCAACTGAACTACTCAGACACCCCAAGGGATAACATCCTAAATGGATAATATATTCGATATACATGTACTTTAATATAAGGTAGTATTTTCCAAAGTGTTGGTTGTGAGCCATTAATAAATTGAAAAATAGAATTAGTGTATTATTTTTAGCATTAAAGGAATAGAATAGAATAGAGTAGAATAAGTAGAGATGGGTCATCAAGACCCTGGATGCAATGTATTGCAATAAATTCTAGATAGGTTAAGTATTGTTTCCTGAACTTTTGTTCAATATTTTAAATTGTATAAGTATATTTTATTTTTATAAGACCAATAATAATTTCTTATTCTGAATCACAGTCAAAAATTTTGAAATCCATGAATCTTAGAACACTTATGCCCTCATTTATGACCCTCAGTAAAACTTGTCCTTTACTCCTACCTTTTTCTTGACTTCGCCAATCCCAGTAGGAAGAATAAGTTCTGAGAGCAGTTAAGGATTAAAAAACGTTAATAAATGTGATGGAACCTCCATATTGAACCATAGAGACTTCTGGGAATAAATGAAATGGTGATCCATTTTTGTTGTTACATCCTGGATTCTTTGTGGCTGGTGGTGTGAGATGAGATAAAGAATAAATAGAATATAGACCTAAGAAGTATGTTATGCAGAGCTGTCTCTGTTCAAAAGTTTATTGGAAGAAAGATGAAGTTCTACAAGCTTCTACATGGCTCAGTTTAATTCCTCAATATTCCAGAACTTCATGTAGAAGAAAATAAGCAAATTTGTCTGGACTGTTCACTGTGAACTGCCATTAGATACAAATGTGGCAATCAAAGCTAATCTTGGCTATGACAGTTCCAGAGAGTTAGAAACCATGAAGGCTTATTTTCCAAATAATTGGTATATACAAGGTAGGAAATAGGTTCTAACTCTTCTGAAAATTAACAATGACACCTATCAGTGACCTGACCCTTTAGATAATAAGCCTCAAGAAAATGTAGCATTTTTAAAAATAATCTTTATGCTCAATGTGGAGCTTGAACTCACAACCCTGAGATCAAGAGTCACATGTTGTACCAACTGAGGCAGCCAGCCACTCCAAGAAAACATAGCATTATAAATTAAAGTGTATCAACTGTTATTTCTAATAACCATTCAAAAGAAAAAGTAAATTTTATGTGTATATAATTATTATAGTATGTAATATAATATACAATATTATTTATATTTGTATAATTTATCCTTGTTTATATACACAGAAGCTTATTTCACAAAAGACCGAATAAAATTTATAGAAATCAAATTTATCATCAACTTATTTTTAGTAATAAAAAAATAACGGGATGATAGTATAGATGATTAGACCAGGCAGAAGAGAGAATTAGTTATTTGGAAGATGGACCAGAGGAAATTACTCAGAAAGTGGAAACATGAAGGATTAAGAGAATACAAAAGCAGCTTAAAAGAAATAGGGGCTAAAAGTGAATAATATATTAGGCATATGTAAGCATAAGAAAAAATTTTATTAATTACAACAGTAAACTATATATTCCTCCCCATATATCCTATTGAGGACAACTAGAAAAGTATGGCAAAATATTTTCTCAAATTCTCCACAAAGTAATTAGAAAAATGAAGCTCTGAGAGGACAGAAAGCCCAGAAAGCTGAGTCCAGCCACTGGAGCCATGTTCCCTTAGGGATATTGGCTAGTATTAGAAGAAACAGCTGAGCAGGACTTTCTACAGACTCACAAGCCTAAGGGAACAAAAGAACAGACTGCATCCCCAGTTGAGAAGCAGAGGCCCTGGTAAAAGCCCAATATTCCAATTGATATTGTAAAATAAGGGCAAATCAGAAATAAACCAGTTCCTACAGGAAATGAAGCTGAATTTTGAGTCATCTCAATTCCTGTTTGTATTCAACTGATCTGTAATCTCCACAGTCCAGCTCTCCTGCCCATGGAAGCAAAAGGAAATAATCTCTGGAGGCAGATAACTTCCTCCAGAGTCTGTTATAATCCTTACATATTTTCACATTTTTCAAATTTTCATGGATGGCAATTAAACTGATAGCAGATTTCTAAATGGGAACAATAAAAGATATTGAACAAATTGCTTCTAAATAGATATCTTTTAAAGAAAACATAAGAACATTACTGGAGTGAGAAATCTCACACTCCATAGACCCCTTCTGTCAGTTAGTAGATGAAAATTAAAAGGATCAACTTTTAGAAAAATAACTTAATTCCAGGACTAAGAGATAAGGTAAACTAAACAATATTGAGCAAAGAAACTGGCATATATGTGGATACTTCTATATTAAAATAACAGAATATCTATATAATTCATTTATATAAAATAATATAGATAACAGTAGTAATGTATATGCATATACAGAAACAAAATACTGGACAACAATAACATACAAAATGGAAAACACTAAAAAA
Source organism: Ailuropoda melanoleuca (assembly GCF_002007445.2). Lineage (NCBI taxonomy): Eukaryota > Metazoa > Chordata > Mammalia > Carnivora > Ursidae > Ailuropoda > Ailuropoda melanoleuca. The sequence goes on along the minus strand of NC_048228.1, from coordinate 60,291,950 downwards.
AATGGAAAGCACTCTTTGGACTTAAAGCATTCTAAATACCTTGGATTATTTAAGAAGAATGTAGAAACATTGATCAATTTCAGATTTTGATTAAAAGATTTTGTTTGTTTGTTTATTTATTTATTTATTTATTTAAAATGGTGGAGGAATGGTAGAGGGGGAGAGAGAGAGAGAGAGAATCTTAGGCAGGCTCCAGACCCAGAGCAGAGCCTGACGTGGGGCTCGAACTTATGACCTTGATATCATGACATAAGTCAACATCATGAGTCAGACACTGAACTGACTGAGCCACCCAGGCTCCCCAAAAGATGTATTTTTTAAAAATTTTGAACAGTTTATTGGTAAACATATTTCTATTAAGCCAAATTCTTTCTTAATAACTTCCACATATATTCCTTGTTCTAATATCCAAAGTATACAACTCTCTCTTTTCCTTTCAGGCAAAAGATGTGCTCTGATTGCAAAGTTCTCATATGTCCAAGATGAAATTAAAAGTACAGGAGGTACCAACCAAGTAATGAAATGCTAAGTAAGAAACATGATGTCATGACAGAATGTCCTGTGTACTTTGCATTATCTCTTTGGTTTTATTTTTTATTAATTAGTACTGCTATAGTCTTTCTGAACACTAGAATCCTATAAGTAAGCCTGAGCAAAAGGGCAGACAAGTGAATTCTGTTTCCTTTTTTATAAGAAATAAACACCAAACATATTATGCAAAACTCCTTATGTACTAAAATACTGGCTGTTGATTTAATATTGTTGAATCAGTTGTTTTATTTGTTAAAATGATTCATTTAGTACAGTACTTCACTAGAACTAAATGGACCATTCTCTTCCTTGTAAAACATTTATTTGCAGTCTTATAAATGCCACTGACATAATTAAGTGATCAAGCTAAAACAGAATCAAAGAAGCCAGTAAGAAATGATATGTGTGATATGTCTATATATCCGAAAAATAAAAGAACCATTTCCTATCTCATCCCAACAACAACAAAGAGTTTTAACACTAAAGCCAGCACCAACCAATGTATATAATTTTGCTGACTTTGAAAAGAAAATGCATCTGCTAAAGAATTTGCTATTATGAAGTGCTCAAATAAGAAAGACAGAGTGCTATCACACTGTATAATCAGCAATCACAAAGCAAGGCTTCTGCAAAAAAACAGACATGGTTCTAAAAATGGAAAATTTAAAAACTGCATAAAAAATATTCAGAATTATAAAAGAGAGCATGAAAGCAAGAAGCATAAAGTAACAAGCCAATTTCACAGTAAATACAAAGCATAAAGCTAGAATAATGTGGGGGCAGAGAGAAGAGCACACAGAATATAACCAGACTATTTCTTTATCCTCACTGGCTTAAATTTATAACCAGTTTGTTCACCAAATTACCCACCATACTTCTAAGAAATTACCAGGATTGATCATCATGCCTATATTCCCATTTACATTGGACACCATTAGCTGTCAAGTCTCCCAGAGTATCTATCAGTACAATGATACTTCTCCCAATTTTGCACAACCACTAATCAGACCTGATTGTCCACCTCTCCATGCCTTCTAATATCCCCCCAATGCACTTGAAGGCATTTTTGTCTGTCAACAGCAAAAACTTCTAAATGATCAATTTCCACTCAAAAAGTCCCTCCATAGGGGCGCCTGGGTGGCACAGCAGTTGAGCGTCTGCCTTCGGCTCAGGGCGTGATCCCGGCGTTATGGGATCGAGCCCCACATCAGGCTCCTCTGCTATGAGCCTGCTTCTTCCTCTCCCACTCCCCCTGCTTGTGTCCCTCTCTCGCTGGCTGTCTCTATCTCTGTCAAAAAATAATAAATAAAATCTTTAAAAAAAAAAGTTTAAAAAATAAAAAAAAGTCCCTCCATCTTCTTCCTTTAATAGAAAACTCTGCATGATAGAAAACTCTGCATGATTTTCAANCCTCTATCTCTGTCAAAAAATAATAAATAAAATCTTTAAAAAAAAAAAAAGTTTAAAAAATAAAAAAAAAGTCCCTCCATCTTCTTCCTTTAATAGAAAACTCTGCATGATAGAAAACTCTGCATGATTTTCAACTAAGTATTTATTCTTCACACTAAACCCTTCCAATTATGGGCATGAAAATATGTAGGAATCTTCATTGCTACTAAATGCTGTTTCCAAAACATTTTCCTCCATTCTCCTTGTGGATTTCATATCATCAAACTTTTCTACCTAATTTTATTTCTTCTTGTTGCCATCTCTGGTGGACTGGTCTTTCCACTTAATATTCATTACTTTAGCTCAGAACATGCTCTCCACCACTGCTCTTTTATCATTGTTAATGATTTTAATATAACTTTAATTTCCTGTCCTTTAGTTCTTCAATCTACTCAAATCCAGATTTTCTATCTACTGTCTCACTCTTTCTCAGAATCTTACACTTGCCACACCTAAAAACAAATTTCAAACATCTTACTTTCTCATCACAACCATCTCTCCTTCCTACTTACTTAAGCTACTATTTCTAACTAAAATATTTTTTGATTCTTCAAGTATTTTCCAACAATTATCATACTATTGTTATTATTTTTCACACATGTTCATTCCTCTCTAGGCTCAATTCTAGGGTCTATAGCTGCAATCACACACCCTAATCAACAATTAACTACTTTCCACTACTTTCTCTCTGTCTCACTATCTGGAAAACACTAAACACTGTTTTATTCGACTATTCAATTTTCTCTATCAAAATTTGAGTTTCTAGATGACTCCTATAGAGAGAGAATCTCCCTGATGCTATCTAATCCCAGTATTATTTCCCAGTTACTTTTTTTCATTACCGTTTTTGATCTTCCTATCTAAAATTATTTTATGTACTTTTAAAGACGCTTAGTATAACATTTTTCTTTATTGTTGTACAATCTCCATGAGAACAGACAGACATGATCATATTTATTACCATTGTATATGCAATGATTAGAAGATTGCCTGGCATAAAGGAATGTGATTTTATAAGATTTGAATAAATATATGGCCTCTTATTGAAGAAGAATTGGTAGAAGGTTTATATATATATATATATATATATCCAAATGTGAAATTAGTTATTACATAATAAATCTTTTTCTCTACATGAAAAGTCAATGTTACTTTGTTAGCTAACTGCAAAGTCTGTGGACATTCACTGTCTGTACGTAACTCCTGGTACTGTAATCAACTAGCTGTCTTATTTATTTTAGGCAAGCTACTTCTGTGAATCTTACTTTTCTGTTAAGCAAAAAATTTTTAAAAACTGTAACAAAGGTATCTATTAGGGATGTTGTGAGTATTAAATGAGATACTGTTTACAAAGTACGCAAAACTACTAAGAACTAATTTAAAATGTGTTATTAACTTTAATTTTAAATCAAAGCAAAATAAAACCTTTCAATCATTTGTATAGATATAAGATTTTCTGCAAATATATGCATTCTTGGAACACATATTCTGCAAAATCATAAGCTGAAAATAATGGGTTATGAAAAGTAATTAGGGGTATAGTTGTAAAATCTGTACAACTCTGTATTGTATCACTAAGAGAAACCAGTAATAATTATAATTAAAATACCAGTACAGTTGAAAAAGTGTTTTAAATAAATGAAAAAACAATAAATGACAGAAAATATGAGGCTTTCCCTTGTTTTAATAAAGTAAAAGAAAGGCTGATGGAATTGTGTGTAAGAAATATTTGCAGCAACTGAATAACAATAATAAGGGGCAAATAGACAATCCACACTTCCAAGGCAGAGCGCATAAGCAAATTGAGCCAGGTAAGAAATAGATATTGTGATAGAGTATCTATTCATCTGCAAAGTAATGTGTTCACACTATGTACTCTGCGTATAACTACTGTTCCTTGCTCCTTCAAAATGATATCATGACCAGAAAAAAAAAGTGCAAGAATAATTGTAAATTCCACATTAGGCTAATATTATTCTCCTATTTATGAATCATATATGGACTAATTTTGTCACAGAAATAAATACAGTAGGTAAATAATCAAATAATAATCTTATAGTCAAAATACAGTTGTTATCTAGGAACAATATCAAGAAAACATTCCCTACCCTTCCTTCAGATTATCTATTAAATAGACTTTTCTCTGCTGCCACCAGGAAACATACACACACACATACATACATACATATAAAGTATGAGAAAATTGTGAAAGACTATGTGCCATGAGGAGCCTGAACTTGATGCTGGAGGGATAAGTACGGATAAGATACTAGAGCCAATCAATATGTGAGAAAATGTATCCAAAAGACTATTATTGGTATCTACATGAAAAATTTTGGATTTGAACTGTGGCTATGAGAAGGTAGTGTGCCAAATTCAGATATACTATACCACTTGTGCACAACTGGTATTTGTCTTTAGTAGCAGTCAGTTATTTAATAGAGAATTCTGTCAGAAAACTATATTTCAACACCCAATCCAAGGACTTTAATTAAATAAATAAATGTATGTGCATACATTTGGCTGTATGTACACATACCTACACACATACATATGCACATACACACATAGATGTTCTTATAATTGAGATATTTCATTTATTTTAGGGCTAGGCAAGTTTACATTAACTTGCCATTTCCCAAACTCAGTAGCTTCAAATATAAACAGAATGCCTAGGATGAATATGGTTTCTCATTATCAAATTGTGGCAAATACTGAGACATCCAAAAACAGTTTTTAGCAGAGGCAGATAAACAATTCAGAAGTTTACAATTTTCTATGTTAATAAACCCTGGATATTATAATGGCATTTTTACATTGCAAAGTAATACAGTATGAACTAAATTCATTATATATTGTCCCTACAGCTACTTCATTTCATTTTTCACCAATTCTTGAAACATTCAATCCTTGAATGTTTCCAGATTGAATCTATTCCCTCAGCTTTTTGTGTCAAAATTCTAATACATCTGCTGAGGTGTCTGCAAAAAATAAAATATATTGAGAAGATACATTGCCAGTTTATTATATGGTTGGAAGTTCTGGTAAAGAGACAGTTTTAATTTTATTCATTCTTTAGTGTTAATTTCTAAACCATGGGAATTGTTGAGAGCACACAAAAAGAGAAAAAGGATGTAGAATTAAATGTTGAAGCATGTTGAAGAATATTGTTGTGGTGTTGGTTGTACAACACTATGAATATACTGAAAGCCATTGAATTGTATTCTTTAAATGGGTGAATTGTAATGGTATGTAAATTAGGTCTCAATAAAGCTGTTTATATACATATATATTTAATATATCAGGAAAAATATTAGTTTAATAGACCAAAAAGAGCAATATTATTTTAATATATATTAATTCTATTACTATATTTCTGTTTTAGCCTTTGTACTTCCTCCTCTGAAGTTGTCCTTTACCAATTTATTTATTGAGAAGACCCTTTTTTAAAAGTTATTTTGTATTAGTTATACAAAAAGATTATAACTCATCACAATTGTGTAATGTGTGTAAATATGAATGTAGAATTAAATGGAGGAATGTTGAAGACAGAAGGTGGAAATACTACCTTTTAAGAATCCAAAGAATGATAAGAAGTCCTCAAAGAGTCTGAGAATGAGACGTCAGAGAGAAGACAAAAAAACTCTGTCTTAGAATCAAGTGGACAGAGTGAATAAAAAAAAAAAAACAGAAAGAGTCAAACAGACTGGTGTACCAAGTCAAATGCAATTCAGAGTTCAGGTTACACATGACTAAAAATGATCCACTGCCCTAACAAAAGGGAAACTGACAGTGACCGTAGAAAGGTCTTTGGCATACTGACAAAGTGTTTTGACGTGAGTGCTAAGTGATGGAGAAAGGAAGAGCGATGGTATTGCTATAAGTGGAATGTAAGTTGGGAAATTCTTTTTTTTTTTTTTAAAGATTTTATTTATTTATTCGACAGAGAGACAGCCAGCGAGAGAGGGAACACAAGCAGGGGGAGTGGGAGAGGAAGAAGCAGGCTCACAGCGGAAGAGCCTGATGTGGGGCTCGATCCCAGAACGCCGGATCACGCCCTNGAACGCTGGATCACGCCCTGAGCCGAAATCAGACGCTTAACCGCCATGCCACCCAGGCGCCCCTAAGTTGGGAAATTCTTGATGAAAGAATTTTTAGGAAGCTTTTGAAGATATAGAANATCACGCCCTGAGCCGAAATCAGACGCTTAACCGCCGTGCCCACCCAGGCGCCCCTAAGTTGGGAAATTCTTGATGAAAGAATTTTTAGGAAGCTTTTGAAGATATAGAAAAAAAGAAAGACTTAAAGAAGTAAATCTACCAAGGATTTGGAGAGACAATTCCCCAGTGGAGCTAAGAGTCTGATATGGATTAATCTGTAAGAGAGCAGTTTAGATAATGTACAGAATAGTTTTAAGCTAGAAAGAAACTAATATGGATCAATCACTGAGAGCTCAGTTTAGATAAAGTACAAAATAGAATTTAAGTTTGATGATAAATCAGAAGAAAGGTAGTGTTCTAGAGACTATATCTCTCAGAGTTCCAGAAACTGAAAGTACAAGAACAAAAGAATGAGATGTTTAGAATGGTAGATGGACAAGTGATTTGTTCAGTTTCAAATATTAAAATTCAGTTATAACTAATGTCAAATCACATGGTGTGGACAAGAGATAAGCAGCTAAAGCAGAGTGGAAGTGAAAATTCCACGAAAAACGAATAGTTTTGAGACTAGCATATTTGATTATTATCATTTTAGATGTAATTTTCAAAGTAATGCTAGGGCTTAAAATGAAGGGGAAATCTAATAGCCAGAATTTATTAGGTCCCTCAAAGAAAATAGAGAAAGTTTGGAAAGATAAATACAAAACAAAGAAGAATGAGTAAAAATATACTAGAATGACATGAATCTTACAGTATGGAGATTTTCTGTGAGAGAAAACTTTATGACTTAAATTTTGAAAGTAAACTAGGTAAAAGACGTACTGTGGATTGTGACAAAATATATAGGTTTCGCTTGATAAACATTTGGTCAACCTCAAAAAGATACTTTAAAAATGTCTAAAATATTCTTTGTACATTAAATCTTTAACTTTTTCACATTATTTAGGTACATCTTGGAAATTATTAACATTAAGTTTTTAGACTCAAAAAATACTGTAAAAGGGAATTAAGCTAACATATTGCTAAGAACATAAAGCTATAATGAGTTTTAACATGTTAATCAAAAAGTTTCTGAAAATGTTTTTTCTACACTAAAGAATGTTAGTAAAAAGACTGCTTTCTTCATATAAATGCATTTGTTAATTTTTTGAAAACAAATTTTAGATCATCTCTATACTTCCTCAGCTCTATAGTAGAAAAGGTAAATATTTTAACTACATATATATTTTATGACAATTCCCTACCATATGCTCACACATACACACATGCACACACACACACAAACACACACACATATGCATCCTGAGGTCTGTATATTAAAATGCACATGGTATGTAAATAGCACATAATATCACTCTATTATCACTTAGATGATACTATGACTAAAAGCTTGGTCAATGTGGATTTATTCTAGGAATATTTTACTCTAACCCATTTCAATAAAGAACTATTACTCATTAAAGTAACTGGTGGAAAGATGAGAGTGCTATGCAGGGCCAGATTTGGTAATTAGTGGAAAATGAAATATAATGGTAATATAGAAATGTTTGGATTAAAATATATACAAAATATCATGTCCTTAAAAATGTTTGTAATTCAAGCTTATGGACATGACATACATGAAAGAGATATCAAGAAGTTATCTACGAAAATTATCAGTGAAAGAATGGAGAAATCATGATACCAAATAAGCAACATAGAAATAATTCCTCAGCATTTAGATATTGTTTTGTAAAAACTGAAGAAAATAATAAAATAAATATGAAAGAGAGAAAATAGCTGTATAAATTTACTACTAATAATATATGATTAGAATTTAAAATCCTAAAAATAAAATATAATTAAAATGGTGAGAATTTGGTACTTCATCTCCTATACCAGGATAAATTACAGATATTTTTTAAAGTTATGTGAAAAATAAAATTATAACTTACAAGTGTGAGAATAAAGCATAAATCATACCTCTAAAGATTAGAGGATGAAAATATACTTCTAAATAGGCTGTAAAAACAGAAAACATAAAATAAATAATTGATTAATTTGAATCTATTAAATTTTTTTCTAAGAAAAATGGGGAAAAGTGTCTATACACTAACTCATAAAGATCTTCATTTTATTAAGACTGCAAAAACATCCAAGAAGATAAAGATATGGGCGAAGACCATGAACAGACAATTTCCAGAAAAAAAAAACAAATTAAAATCTCAAATAAGAAAAAGTTAATTCACCAGTGATTCAATAAACGGAATCTAATACTATGCGATTTTTTCCACACATCAATTATCAAAACTTATTAACTTGTTAATATCCAGTGCCATTGAGAAAAGAAAGACTCTAAAGTACTCTTTTAAGTCTATAAACTAGGAAAAAAAATTTGGCAATACATGTTAGGATTTTTAATGAGCTCTTTTTATAATATCATGTTTTTTTTTCTGTTATTATTTTTACAAATACACCTAAGGAAGTTCACAAACATGAATTACTCTGGTCAATATCTTGATGCATGGTACAGGTTAAATGTTCCATAAATATTTTTCAACATTCAACAAACATTGTTGAGAAAATAAGCACAATAATTATCTATTATAGAACAATTAGAATGTGTATCCAAAAAAAGTCTATCAACCATCCAAGCAAATGTATATCTCCAGTGATGATCAATATATATTTACACAAAAATATATCTAGAAAATATTTTGATAGGAAAAGCTATTAGAGAACAATGTGTAAGATATGTGAAGTTGCATATATAGTCATAGAGAAGTATCTCTAGCCTTTAGTAAAGATGTTAATAATATTGTGAGTTTTTATATTTTTGGAAATTTATATTGTATGTTCATTATTTTATTATAGTATAAGGTAAAGCTATTGTTATCTTGCAAAAAATAATCTCATTTATTAAATCTGATGCTTTGCCAACAAAATACATACACACCAAACAAAAAAATCATAAATGAAAAGGAGACATTTGTGGGGCACCTGGGTGGCTCAGTCAGTTAAGCATCTGCCATTGGCTCAGGTTATAAGCCCAGGGTCCTGGGATCAAGCCCCATGTAGGGCTTCCTGCTCATCAAGGAGTCTGCTTCTCTCTCTTCCTCTCACCCCACTCATGCTCTCTCTCTCTCTCTCTCTCAGATAAATAAATAAAATCTTAAAAAAAAAGAAAAGAAGACATTTCCACACTAATATCTTTTGAAATTATAGAAAATATTGTGATACACTTTAACACATCTGAATTTAACAGTGAGATAATATTTTCAAAAGATTTGTAATAAGTTCCAAGTAACTCTGAATACAACCTATTTTATGAAATATGAAAAATGGAAGATAATATTTAATCAACTATATAGAAGACAAAATATGTAAGACCAAATAATCCATTTTAGGGATTTTCTTGTAATAATGAAGCATCATTAATAAAGCATTTTAAGAGGTCATTTGCTTGTTTTTAGATTGTTTACATAGGATTTCACTGTGATGCATTCTATGTCTTTCTGAAAATTTTCTTAAGGAACAAAATCTCAGAAAAGAGAGGACCAATGTTAGGACTACGTCTTAATAGGCTCCCTTGCTTTTTTATATTACTCACTAAATATTATGTCCTTAGTCCTGCTAATTTAACCAAAAACAGTAGCAAAAGAAAAAAGAAAAGAAAAGAAACACACAGAGAAAGGAAAAGAAAAAAACAAAAAGAACATTGCTTTTTTCATTAAAGTTTACAAGATAATCTTTCACTTTGTACCAGTGGCTTTAGTATTCTGTGTGCTTTCTGATTTTGTATTAATTGAGAACATTCCCTTATGCACTAACATAACCAGTCCAGATATTTCACTGTCCAGATATCTATTTCCTTTGAATTTAAATTTCCTCACACAGTCACATATTCAAATATAAATTTGAAATCAATAACTCACTATAGATAGGATATCTCTTCTAATATTTGGTGAATCTATAATATAGCCACTTGTTCAAGTTCAAACATTACTATCTCAACCATTTTGACTTTCAGAGATTATAAAACAAAATTATTTCATATCAGGCTTTGGGAATATCAGTATGTCATTAAGGGTGAATCAGAATAGCCCTGACATTGCACAGCAATTCACAGGTTTAAATGTGCCATAATGAGAGACAAAACAACTTACAGACAGGATCATACCTCATATACTTTAAGAATCATATTAGTTATGACAGTTGCATTACATGAAACTTGACTGGCAAAATGGACATCACTTCCTAACAATTTAGTTTCCTAAGATTCTGCAAATACATCACATAGGTAAATTGAATTGTTGACATTTATATGAGTTTCTGATGCCATTAAGTATACAGCAATGCAAATTTGACCAGTATTTTAAAGCAGTCACAGTGAGAAGAGGTCTATTTTCAATACCTGGTACATTAATATGTGCCAATGGTCTATACTATGATTTGAACTGAATCCACAAAGAAAATATTGGCTTAAGAAGAAAGTTAAAAGAAGTACTTATAGCAAGGGCCTTTTAGTCAGTTAAGAAGATGGAAAGAAGAAAATTGTATTATTCTATATATCATTAGCTAAATTTCATAATAGAAAACATTAATGAGATATCATAAAAAACCGTGTTTTGAACAATATATTATTATACTTTGTGATATCAGTACCTATATATACAATAATGTAATAGATTTGATATGTAGTTTCTTTTCAAAATATTATTATCTCAAAACGTTCACAGCTTTTAATATCATGTTGCTGGAAGATACATTCTTTAGTTCCTTTTTTTAAATTTCAGTTTACCACTTTTGAGCAAATTAATCACCAAACTCTCTAAAATTTGAAGATTGGGGAAGGAACCTTCTTCCAGCACTACTTTTTTGTTTTTTAAGATTTGACATTTCTATTAACATATATAAGTTGTTGACTATTTTGAAATATACTTGAGAAAAAGAAAGTTGGATATATCTTGTCAACTCCTTTTAAGAATCAAGAGAGCATCTGTGGCCACACAGAGTAACATTTACTAACATTAATGTAAAATAAAATTTTAATTATTTTTAACAAATGAATTCAACATTAAGAAATTCTTAAAAATCATTCAATTTGTATGTATGTGTGTATGCTGGTGTAGACACATTTGTTTCTGTATGCCACAAAGTCTTGATGGTTAGACTATTAATATTCATCTTTAGTAGTACAGCATAGTACCTGATATTTTAACTTGATTAATGAGTATTTGTTGAATTAAGTTGAATTAAATAAATTTGTTACTCAAGTAGCAAAAAAAAAAAAATTTAGGATAAAATTGAAAAATACAAAAAAAACAAACTATTATTTTGTGAGATAATCATCAGAAACTTATAAAACAGTTCCTGTGAAACAAAATTTTTTAAATTACCAAATATTATTTGGCTTCAAATTGTAACGATTCTTTATTGAAGAAAACTTAACAGTATGTGAAATAAAATTGTTAAAATGATGTATACAGTATGCTTAATGAAGAAGAGATATTTTGAAAATCCTATTAAATTTTAAATGGGTTAAATATGATTCATAAAAATTCACTCTTTTCCTGAAATATTTTGCATGAGGTTCATCAAGGATGTGGTTAACTAACAGATCTCTTTTGTTGTTTCTAGCTCAGGGAGACCCATATAATCTATTTTTTGTGTGTCAATTGGCACATTCATTAGAATTTCTTCAATGACCAGAACATCAATATTAACAGGATTTATTAACTTATCTCAATCTTGAAATCTAATTGTAATATGAAAAAATTCGTGAGATTTTTGCCCACTGGCGAAAGGTCTTAATGGATTGTGGAGATTAGATTTCTAGAAGGAAAATAGCCACTTAATCCCATAGCTTTCACAAAATATAACCTTGAATGTTAACCCAAGGCTGAATGACCTGCCAAATTGTTCCATATCTTTATCTAAATTCTTGATAAGACTCATAATTTTTGTGCTGAGGAAACTATTATAGAAAGACTATTAACTATTTCTAGAGTTAGCAGTGGAGAACATTTTAAAGAAAACATTCTGCCACTTCTTCCCTTGGTTACAGTTATCATTTTTCTAGCTCTTTCATAGAAAGATCAGGGAATTCTACTGCCTTGTCCAGGAGGCTCCTTTCAGATTGCCTAGAGAATACTCATTATTCTATACTATATATCATAAATCCTTCTACTGTGTTATCTTTAAGTTATTCTTCTTGAACCTTTCAAAGTTTATCATTGTTTATGTCCCCCTGGCCTTTTGGCAAAGAATTATATGCATTTCAACTGTCACAATAAATTATACATCCCTTTATGTGTCTGAAACTGCAATTGGTTTGCTAATTTCATTGCCTTTTCTTGCTTCTCTCTCCCCATCCCCTCACCCTCCTCCCACCCCAGGCTCTCTCTGGGAACTCAGAGACAAGTAGTCCAATAAATTATAAACATCACTGAAACTTTGTATGGTGTTACTAACTAATAGATAACACATAGGTCATGGGTAAAATGACTTGGTTTGTCTTTCAGAAACTTCTTTTATGACACAGGATGAGTGCACGAATTACACTTCAATTGATTGTCATTCACTTTTTACTTCAGTTCATATATTACTAATTCTTAGATCAATTTCACAGGAGAGAATTCCATTGGCAATTTCAAACCATATTTGCATTCATTCCTCTTATTCATATTAACTCTTGTTTTTAATTTAACGATTGATCTTATATGGTGCTATGTGACATTAGATAGGGATTTCAATTTTTATAACCAATTGTGAACTATGCATAGACTTATGGCAATATTATTCATAACATAATTTCTAAAACTGACTTTCAAGTTAGTTCTCTATTTGCATATGAGGACTAATGATAGCATTTCTGAAGTAAAATACACAGGTATTATTTGAATTTCTGCCTAAAAAATAATTTAAAAATGTGACTCAGTAAAATAGAGGCAATGGAGATTAGTGGTTTGAGTACAGATTACAGAGTCATATTCCCTGAGTTTGAATTCCAGCTCTGCCACTTACTAGCTATGTGACCCTGGGCAAGTTACCTAATCTTTTTCAAAGAATTTTATCTGTGAAATGAAAACTAAAGTACTACTAAATTATCATAAAGTTGTTGTATTTTTAAATATTTGCTACACAGAAATATCTTAGGATATTCATAACAAAGAGTGGCTATTTGATACAAGTTAGCTGTATTTATTTTCCTTATCATGAATGTTAATGCAAGGGAACTAGAATAGGACATACAAAGATATTATAAGGCACAGTATGTGATAGCAACAGCTCAACTTTGATGTCAGCTATAATCTTTCAATTTAAACAAATGAAAGCATAATTAAGGAAAATCAGAGGTTCTCATAGAGAACAAAAATGCATTTATATCTTGATAATTTAGTGAATTTTGTAAAGATAGACAGATTATCCCAAGTAATACAGAGAGACATGAGCAAACATGGGGTGGGGGAGGAATCGGGATACTCTGCCTAAGAGACAATTTAAACTAAACAATTTTTAAAAGTGATTCAAAAGTCAAAGAAACAAAGAAAAAATGATGCTATAGTCATTGGCAGAAAGTATGAAATTTAACAAAAAGAAATTTATTTGAAGGAGAATTAGAGGTTTTAAGTATCAAGGACAGTTATGTGGAGAAAAATCTTATAGGTTTTAGAAATAGATTTTCTAATAAAAATAGATTTCTGCAGCCCAGGGGTGGTAATGAAAGCTTAGAGAGAGATGTTTTTGAGGAATAATGTTTGAAGAGCACAAGAATACTGATAATTGAGACACCTAGATTTGAGGAAAGAAGAGAAACCAATAACAAACATCACAAGGAAGGAGTTTTCTTTTCATTTTCCTTGCCTTTCATAGATTCCTCTAGTTTTCTTAAACACAATTGCTTGTCAATTTTGACAAATATGTTACTAGCCCATAAAAAATTGATGAGTAGAAAAATTCCATGGAATACCATTTTAATTTCATGAGGGCATTATTTTCTTTCTTTCTTTCTTTCTTTCTTTCTTTCTTTCTTTCTTTCTTTTCTTTTCTTTTCTTTTCTTTTCTTTCTCTCTTTCTCTTCTTTCTTTCTTTCTCCTTTCTTTTTTTGCCCAAAACATCTATTTTGGGCTTTGCACCCAATTTCAACATGGGGGGGAGGGTGTTCCTCCATAACAACCTATGCTTGGGACACCACCATGGTGTCCTACAATTTAACTAAATTCTCTATCTACCTGGAGGTACCAACAGATTCCACAGGTTAAGAGTTCGGTCCTACCAGACTGCCCTTCCATTAATTCTGACACCAGTTGCAAGTCCAAGTTGTCACCTGTGCTTTTGACCAACCGCTTATAAAACAAAGCTTCCCATGACCCCTTCCTCAGGTATCACTAATTCGTGAGAGCCGCTAACAGCACTCAGAGAAATATTTTACTTATTAGATGACCGGTTAATTATGAAAGGATATAACTCAGGAAGAGTCAGGTGGAAGAGATGAAAACAGCAAGGATGGAGAAATACCTCAGAGCTTCCATGCTTTGTCTGAAAAAAACCATACTCCCTGAATCTCCCCAGGTTCTCCAGAAGCTCTCAGATTCCAGTCTGTTGGCTGTTGACACTCAATTCAAACTTTAGACCATTCCCCTCCCCAGAGGCTTGAGGGTGAGACTGAAAATTCCAAACCTCCTGGCAACAAGCCCCCATTCTTAGCTGTAGTCCAAAATTTACTTCATTAACAATACAAAAGACACCTTTGTTGCTGTCATTACTCAGGATACTCTAAGGTTTTTAGGAGCTCTGTGCAGAAACTGGGATAAAAACCAAATATACATTTCTTATTATAAATCAAAACATCATAACATCCTAATTTATTTTGATAATTTAAAAAGAAACATGATCTAGAAATACTAAAAAGCATTTACTACTTATAATTTTCTAAAAAAAAAAAGCATTCGAACTTTAGTGTCAAGTAAGGATCTAAAATATTTATGATAAATTATCCAAAAAGAAACTATTCATCAAGTGTTTGGTACAAATGCTCACATTAATCAAAACCTCGCATGGTTAATCTTGTCAATTATGTACAAACTTTTATATAAGCTTTGAAAATATAAATATTGATGTAACTTTAAAAACATTTAGCAAATGTTATATGATTTGTTACTATGTAAAGATTGAATCTCATTCAATATTTTTCAAATGTTCATTGGATTTTATATCTCACTCAACTTTAAAACTGTGGATTTGTCTGTGCTAGATGAATAAACCTTCTAGAGTCTCTAAACATAAGAGAGGTTTTTTTTTAAGATTTTATTTATTTATTTATTTGACAGAGAGAGAGGGAACACAAGCAGGGGGAGTGAGAGAGGAAGAAGCAGGCTCCCAGCAAAGGAGCCCGATGCGGGGCTCGATCCCAGGACTCTGAGCCGAAGGCAGATGCTTAACGACTGAGCCACCCAGGCACCCCAACATAAGAGAGTTTTAAATAAATATTAGAGCAGAAATAAATGATATAGAAACAAACAAAGAACAGTAGAACAGATCAACAAAAATAAGAGCTGGTTCTTAAAAGAATTAATAAAATTGATAAACCCTTAGCCAGATTTATCACAAAGAAGAGAAGGACCCAAATAAATAAAATCACAAATGGAAGAGGAGAGATAACAACCAACACTACAGAAATACAATTATAGGAGAATATTATGAAAAATTATATGCCAACAAATTGGGCAATCTGAAAGAAATGGATAAATTCCTAGAAACATACAAACTACCAAAGCGAAACAGGAAAAAATAGAAAATTTGAACAGATGCATAACCAGCAAAGAAATGGAATCAGTAATCAAAAATCTCCCAACAAAAGTCCTGGGTTATATGGCTTCCCAGGGGAATTCTATCAGACGTTAAAGAAGAATTAATACCTATTCAACAACTGTTCCAAAATATAGAAATGGAGGGGTGCCTGGGTGGCTCAGTGTTAAGCATCTGCCTTTGGCCCAAGGCATGATCCCAGGGTCTTGGGATTGAGCCCTGAATCAGGCTCCCTACTTCACTGGGAAGCCTGCTTCTTCCTCTCCCACTCCCCCTGCTTGTGTTCCCTCTCTCTCTGGCTGCCTCTCTCTGTCAAATGAATAAATAAAATCTTTAAAAAAATAGAAATGGAAGGAAAACTTCCAAATTCCTTCTATGAGGCTAGCATTACCTTGATTCCAAAACCAAAGACCCCACTAAAAAGGATAATTACAGTCCAATACCACTGATGAACGTGGATGCAAAAATTCTCAACAAGACACTAGCAAATCAAATCCAACAGTACATTAAAATAATTATTGACCAGGATCAAGTGGGATTTATTCCTGGGCTGCGTGGCTGGTTCAGTATTCATGAATCAATCAACATGATATACCACATTACTAAAAGAAAGGATAAGAATCATATGATCATCTCAGTAGATGCAGAAAAGCATTTGACAAAATACAGCAACCATTCTTGACCAAAAAAAAAAAAACAACCTTCCGCAAAGTAGGGATATATGGAATATATCTCAATATCATGAAGGCCATATATGAAAGACCCACAGCTAATATCTTCCTCAATGGAGAAAAACAGAGAGCTTTTCCCCTTTGGTCAGGAACAAGACAGAAATGTCCACTCTCACCATTATATTTAACACAGTACTGGAGGTCTGAACTTCAGCAGTCAGAAAACAAAAAGAAATACAAGACATCCAAATCGGCAAGGAAGAAGTCAAACTTTCACTATTTGTAGAGGACATGATACTCTATATAGAAAACCTGAAAGACTCCACCAAAAAATTGCTAGAACTAATACATGAATTCAGCAAAGTCATAGGATATAAAATCAATGTACAGATCTGTTGCATATCTATACACCAATAATGAAGCAGCAGAAAAAAGATCAAGGAATTGATTCCATTTGAAATTGAACCAAAAACCAAAGTGGTAAAAGATCTATACTCTGAAAACTATAGAGCACTTATAAAAGAAATTGGAGAAGACACAAAGAAATGGGAAAATATTCCATGTTCAGGAAAAACATTGCCTATCCTACCCAAACCAATCTACATATTTAATGCAATCCATACCAAAACTAATCGACAAATCAGGAAAGAATACCCAATGGAAAAAGTCTCTTCACCAGATGGTTTTGGGAAAACTGGACAGCCACATGCAGAAGAATGAAACTGGACTTTACACAAAAATAAATTCAAAATTGATTAAAGACCTAAATGTGAGACAGGAAACCATCAAAATCTAGAGGACAACACAGACATCAACCTCTTTGACCTTGGCTGGAGCAACTTTTTACAAGATACGTCTCTGGAGGCAAAGGAAACAAGAGCAAAAATGAACTATTGGGATTTCATCAAAATAAAAAGCTCTGCACAATGAAGAAAACAATCAACAAAACTAAAAGGCAACACACAGAATGGAAGAAGATATCTGCAAATGGCATATCTGATAGAGTTATTGTCTAAAATCTATATAGAATTTACCAGACTCTACACCCCAAAAAATAATAATCCAATTAAGAAATGGGCAGAAGATATGAATACACATTTTTCCAAAGAAGACATCCAGATGGCTAACAGACACATAAAAAGATGCTCAACATCACTCATCATCAAGGAAATACAAATCAAAACAATGATGAGATACCACCTCACACCTGTCAGAATGACTAAAATTAACCACCCAGGAAAGAAGAGATGTTGGGGAGGATGTGGAGAAAGGGGAACCTTATTATACTGTCGGTGGGAATGCAAACTGGTGCAGGCACTCTGGAAAACATTATGAAGGTTCTTCAAAAAGCTAAAAAAGAACTATACTATGACCCAGCAATTGCACCAGTAGGTATTTCCCAAAGGATACAAAAATACAAATTTGAAGGGATACATGCACCCTGATGTTTATAGCAGCATTATCAAAAAAAGCCAAACTATAGAAAGAGCCCAAATGTCCATTAGGTGGGCTAAAAAAGATGTGAGATACACACACAAACACACACACACACAGAGGGAGAGAGAGGAATATTACTCAGCCCTCAAAAATAATGAAATTTGCCATTTGCAACAATGTGGATGGAGCTAGGGTGTGCTATGCTAAGTGAAATAATTCAGTCAGAGAAAGACAAATGCTAAATGATTTTGCTCATACGTGGAATTTAAGAAACAAAACAGATGAATGGAGAGAGGGAAACAAACCATAAGAGACTTAATGATAGAGAACAAACTGTGGGTTGTAGGAGGGAAGTCGGTGCGGGTTGGGCAAGATGGGTGATGGGTATTAAAGAGGGCACTTGTGATCAGCACTGGGTGTTGTATGAAGGTGATGAATCACTGAATTCTACTTCTGAAGTCAATATTGCACAGTATGTTTACTAACTAGAATTAAAGTAAAAATTTAAAAATATAGATATATACACATATATATGTATACACACACACTTTATAAATACTTAATTTTTTTAAAAGATAGCTTTATTTGAGCCTAAGTCATGATAGCTGCCCGGGAAACATGCTATTCACAAGGAAGAAAGTGCTCTGGAGAATGAAGAGTTTCTATAGGGTTACATAGTTTGTACTTCTTGTAAAAGCTCAAGGGATTATAGATTAGCATATAGGCAGGAATCACAAATTTTAGTGTTAAGGAATGCAGGCAGTAAGAGCATTGATTTATATCTTATGGACAAGATGGTTTTCCTTAGGCTACTCATTTATAAAGCAAGTGTACAAGGTATGCTTGGTGGGCCATTAATCAGCCTTTTGATTTAAATGAAGTTTATGTACAGTCCTGTTAACTTAGAAAGAAATCTAAAATGGCTTCCCTTGTATATCAGACCTTTAGAGAGTTTTTCTCTCATCAATTTTAATTATAAATGGTATTTACCTCCACCAAACAATCACGGAAGTCTTCATTCACAGTAAGTGGTTGATGGCTAGTTCTTTTTAGAAATTATGCATAAAACTGCAATAGTATTCAGAACACCTTATCTTGTTGTGATTACAAATCACTTTTAGCTACAAAACCAGTAAAAGTTTTTAAATATTTGAAAAAAAGTTGTTTTTTTAAAAACTATTTAGATGAAATCCTACCTTTATACAACTTTCTAAAGCAATGGTATTGTCTAACCCCTGCTGTAGATTCCTTGGCTTCCTTCCTTCCCAAAACAAGTAATGACAGAGTTTTGAAAGAATATATTCACTAGACCTTTGCTTTAAAAACTCTTTGAATTATTTTTATTAATATATCTTCTATTTTATCCATGCTTACTATTGTATCCATCCCTCTTCTAAAGAGGTCTAGACTATAGGAACTTAAATACTTTTGAGTATGATAAAGCATAACAAAATAACTTGTAACATTTGGGCAGAATTTTTCCACTATAATTTACTTGTTATTTGGGCAAATATTTTGATTGTTGATTGATTAAATCCACAAAATGTAATTTATCATTACAGATTTAAATTAGTATATACACAATTGTCTGTGGCTTTTTATAGGTTCTATTATGTTCTAAAAATATTAACAATTTTTTCTAATAAAGTCATATTATACCCTAAAAGAGAATTAAATTTAAAATAAAGAAATCATGGAATAGTTGTTGATTTGAATAACGTGAAATAAGGTAATGCTACTCAGTTAGAATATGTGATAGAGGTGTTTTTTGTTTTGTTTTGTTTTTAAGATTTCATTTTTTTGACAGAGAGCAAGACAGAGATTGATCAGGAGCATGGGGAAGGGGTAGAGGGAGAAGCAGACTTCCCACTGAGCAGGGAGCTGGACATGGGGCTCGATTTCAGAACTCTGGGATCATGACCTGAGCTGAAGGCAGACGCTTATCCGTCTGAGCCACCCTGGTGGCCCAAGTTTGGTTTTAAACATGGAGAGTTTTTTTTTTTAATCCCTTGAAATCCTAATACATATTCACATAGTTTTAGTCAGAGTGTCACCTGGACTTCTACAATTCTTAATTTTTCAGCTCAGCTTTAACAAGGTTTAATTCTTCTGCACAACCTTTGTGAGAAAATGACAGTAAAGAGAGCATGCATGACCTATAGACTGTGAACGTGACGGTCTCTGAGACTCTCTAGGACGGGCTTCAAGATACAAGCAAGAACAATCATCACAAGTGTGAATAAAAACGTGTGGAGGTACAGAAAGACTAGGGAGTATTTCAGCTGAGGCATTTCACAAATTTTTGGTGATTAAAAATGAGTAGAGGAGAAATAGATGAAAGTGTATGTGCATACATATAATTTAATGTTTTCTTAGAATCTTTTTTTCATGAAATCATAGCTCTTTCCCAGCTAATATTTTAATTGTGGTTTCCTTCCCATTCTATTTCTTCACCAGTCTGACTGCCATGGTATCACAAGGTAATCTAAAAGACGACTCTTATAATAAAGATGAAATAAAAAATTATAAACCCTGGAAGAGGATAAGATAGTCATTTTACAGGGCAAGAAAATGACAGTAATAAAAGTTTAGAAATAGAACTAAGAAAAATGTAAAGCTGACACAAAGTCAGAGAAATAGTGGGGAGACCAGAAATCAAGATCAGTCAAAACACCTAAGAGAACAATGAATAGAGATAAAAGACAAGGAGAACTCTTCCTCCAGGAAACCCAGTCCTCTGATGACTTTGTTTCTTTCTTTACAAGATTAACAATTCCTATTATAACTGCAGGGCCTACAAATAAACAGCATCAGAAGTATCAGAATAAAAAATTTATTGTGTCAGAAAGTAAAAAAGTAAGTTTGTAAAAAACTAACAATTGCAGTTAAGTATAAAGGATTATTATTATTTGAATATATTTATGAAATTCAACAAGGTATCAATGTTATTGGGTTTTAAATACACTAAACATAAAATATTAAGGCAATCAACACATAATTTTGTTTTGTTTCACTTTTACCATTGTAAAATTGTTAGTGTTAGCACCACTTTTTTGCTTGCCTTTTATTATTTAGTAGATACATTAAAAATAATGTCCAATTTAATTGACTTAAGATAATTCTATGTAATGTAATACAGCAATAAATGTTTTTATGCTTTGTAAAAATTAAAGATCAGTGAGTTTTTGAAATAAAGTAAGTGAATGCAAATTGCCTGAATATTATATTTATTTTTTATTAAAGCATAATTGACACATAATACATTATTTTCAGGTGTGCAACATACTGACTCAACACCTCTGTATATTTGAAATGATCACCTCAATAAGTAAAGTTACCATCTGTCACCATACATCGTTTTTATATTGACTATATTTCCTATGCTGTATACCACATCCCCTTGTGTTATTTATTTCATAAATGGAGGATTGTACTTTTTAATCTCTTTCACCTTTTTTATCCATCTCCTTATTCCCCTACCCTCAGGCAATCATTAGTTTGTTTTCTGTATTTATGAGTCTCTGTTTTGGTTTGTTGATTCATTTGTTTTGGTTTTAAGAGTCCATATGTAAGTAAAGTCCTACGTATGGTATTTGTCTTTCTTTGCCTTATTTCACTTTACATAATACTATCTAGTTCTATCTATGTTGTTACAAACAGATATTCTATTTTGTGGCTGAGTAATACTCTAGTGCTTGTGTGTGTGTGTGTGTGTGTGTGTGTGTACCATATCCTTTTATCCATCATTTACTGATGGGCATTTAGATGGACACTTATGCCTTCATATCTTGGTTATTGTAAATAATGCTCTATGAACATAATGGGTGCATTTATTTTTTGAATCAGTGTTTTGATTTTCTTTGGTCAAGTACCCACAAGTGGAATTGTTGGATCATACGGTAGTTCTATTTTTATTATTTTACAGAATCTCCATGCTGTTTTCCAAGTGGCTGTACCAATTTACATTCCCACCAACAGTGTACAAGAATTCCCTTTCCCCCACATCCTCACCAACACATTGTATTTCTTGCCTTTTTGATAATAGCCATTCTGAGAGATGTGAGGTGATATCTCATTGAGGTATTAATTTGCATTTCCTTCATGATTAGTGATATTGAGCCTTTTTTCATGTTGGCCATATAAAATATGGTATAATAAATACAATTACCTAAATATTATCTTTCTTCAAGTGATGGGTATACTTTTCTTAATAACATTCATTTTATAAAAATGAAAAGATCACAATTTACATATAGTTGTTAAAGATTAGAACTGTGGCTAGGAAAATAAATAAAATAATTATCAAGAAATCCTTAAGTCTAAAAAAAAGAAATTGTCTTGATATAGTTATTAAAATGAATCACATTATTGTCATATATTTTTTAACATTTTATTTATTTTTTATCTATCTATCTATCTATCTATCTATCTATCTATCTATCTATCTATCTATTTAGAGAGCATGAAAAGCAGAGAGGGTGGGAGAGACTCCCAAGTAAGCTCCATGCTAAACGCGGAGCCCAGCTCTGGCCTCAATCCCACAACTCTGAGATCATGACCTGGGCCAAAACCAAAGTCCAATGCTCAACCGACTGAACCACCAAATGCCCCTGTCATATTTTTAATTATCCAGTTCAGAAACTGGACATTTCAAAGATTTTCTGTAAACTACTTTACTTATTCTTAGAAATAGGCTCTAGACTGCATACAGAACTTCTGGCTCAAAAAATTTTAAGATTTCTTGTAATTGTTATGTATGTCTATATATATTACAAACTATCATACAAGCAGTCATAGACTTACACATCAAGATAATTGCACATTTCTTCTACACATGCATTAGCCTTTGATTCATTTCCTCTTTTCCAGACAATAATAGAAATCATATTTTTATTATGTTGTCATTAATTTAAATACAATCATTTTCTTGAAACTTTATAGTTTATAGTAAAGCTTTATAGTAAAAACATTAATTTTCAAATGTCTTCTCACTTATTATGACAATCTAAATTTTCTGAAACCATCTCATTAAATAAGTTCAGTCTAAGTCTTTCCAAAGATGACAATTCAATTATGAGTTTGAGAACCATATTTTATGCAAAGATAGGAATAACTCAAAACAACTGCATTAGTATGCAATTAAACTGGAAATACTTGTGTAAATAAAAAAGGATAACATGGTTAACATAGGTAATGTAATGAGGCACAAATTTGGAGTTTGAAAACGTTTTCCCTAATTTAGAAAGTTCTTGCAAAAATATACAGAGGAATTTGTTTTCATTCTAAAAGTTGGAGAATCAATTCCATGACAAATCTTTGCACTTCTTTTGTTCTCTTTTCCTTACCATAATCCCTTTCTGGTTCATTTCTCCATATTCAAATCCTGTCTTTGTGGTAAATATTAGAACATACCTTCCCAAAGAATTTTAAACAGGCTAAGCATATTTTAGATAATTCTATTCCCAACTGTATATGCTATCTGTTCCTATTAAAAATTCTACCTACTTTATTTTTAAACAGTTTGATCCCTTAGATTGTGAGCTTTAATATTTTCAGAATCTTTTCATAATCTTTTCAGAAAAGAAATATTGGTCAACTAATTACAAGACATTGGGGGCCCTGGGTGGCTCAGCAGTTAAACGTCTGCCTTCGGCTCAGGTCATGGTCCCAGAGTCCTGGGACCGAGCCCCCGCATTGGGCTCCCGGCTTCTCCTCTCACACTCCCATTGCTTGCGTTCCCTCTCTCGCTGACTCTCTCTGTCAAATAAATAAATAAAATCTTAAAAAAGATATAAATACAAGAGATTGAAATTGCTCACTAGCAAAAGCAATACAGTGTACAACACCAAGAATGAACTCTAATGTAAACTATGGACCTTGGGAAATAATGATTTGTCAATGTAGGTTCATGAATTGTAATAACTGTACTACTCATGTGAAATGTTGGTGGGAGAGTCTATGCGTGTGTGAGAGCAGAGGGTATATAAGAACTCTGTGTATTTTCTGCTTAGTTTTGCTGTGAATCTAAAACTGCTTTAAAATTAAACTCTATAAAAAATGCTTCCTAGTAATTATAGACATTTTCTGTTTGAGTTATGAGTAAACTTTATTGGAAAATTGTAAAATAAAAATCTATTTTAAATAAACCTCATATAAATATTTCTATGTAAATAACAAAGAGACCACTTAATGAGGTAAATTTAACTATTAATAAATTAAATAGTATAGTTTTAATTTAGTGTATAAAGACTTCCTATATGAAAGAGATTTGACCAGTATAAATACATGCAGTAAAATTTTTGCTTAATAATTTGCTTACATATAAGTAAGTATTTTATCCCAATTAATGTCTCTCATAAATAGGATGTTTCCTGTTATAATAAAAATGTTCAAAAATGAAGGGGGAAATAATTTTGTGAAAAACTAGGAGTATTGTGGATTATAGTTAGGTATGAAAATACAGTCAAAACATATATACCATATTATTTCTGAGTTTCATGTAAAAATATGGTTTCCATACACATCATAATATTGAACTTATTCTTACAGATACATTTGAACCAATTTGAGAAAACTGTAACATAAATTCTAAATTATATATAAAACTTACATGCTTTGTGGAATTTTTGTTTAACATCATGAATAGTAGATGTTTGTACCACCTGAAAAGGAAAAGAAAATATGTAGAGAGAATTATTTTTAAAAATATTTATTTGTTTGCTGTATTTTTAAGAAGAAAACATAATTTAGTAAAGTATAAAATTATTATGAAATAACCAATGCATTTTGTCAATCATTACTGCTTTGACAACCTTGAAATATTGCATCAGTTATGCCTTTTTCTAAAGTTTTATTTTTGTATGTAGCAATAATGGTGTTATTATATGAGCCTATCCAAATGTTCATCTCAAAAATATATTTTTGAATCTTCTTTGCCAATAATATTCAATTTCTGGTTTCCAAACTGGTGAGACTACCAGCTAAAATATGAATAAATATACAAGATAGAAGGTAAAAAAGTTTGTAACAGAGGAGTTTCAGTATCTGAAGTTGATTTATATGGGCAAAAGAGGGAAATGTTTACATTCAGAATATCATCAGAAAAAATATCCTATCCAAGCCCCCTCATTAGTTATGTTATTAATAATCCCATCCCAAAATGTTACAGGTTATCCAAATTCATGTTAGATATATTAGATATAAAACTAGATATATTATCATTATTTATTCATGTTAGGT
Source organism: Ailuropoda melanoleuca (assembly GCF_002007445.2). Taxonomy (NCBI): domain Eukaryota; kingdom Metazoa; phylum Chordata; class Mammalia; order Carnivora; family Ursidae; genus Ailuropoda; species Ailuropoda melanoleuca. The sequence goes on along the minus strand of NC_048228.1, from coordinate 60,266,674 downwards.
ATATGGATTCATCAGAATTGCAAAATGTATGAGGATGAGAGTTTTATTTATTTTTATTTTTAATTTTATTTAATATATTGTGTTAATCACCATACAGTACATCCCCAGATTCCGATGTAAAGTTTGATGCTTCATTAGTTGCGT
>NC_048228.1:60154384-60266430 GCF_002007445.2 Ailuropoda melanoleuca | reverse complement strand
GGGTCCCCTACTCCTCCGCCATCTTAACCTCCCCCCCGAGAGTTTTATTTAAACACCTCAAGCCATCACAACATTTTTTGACTGCCTGACTTTGCTCATATCAAACTTGCAAACTGAAATTTTTCTCTACCTCTGGTCCTTTTCACTGGCTTATGGATAAAACCCAACAATACTTCAAGATCTATAGCAAAGGACATATCCATGACCATACAAGAAAATATATTTCCTATCACTAAACACATATAGAATATTGTGTTCATTATGTATTTTATTGCTATACTAAAATCTTACACCTATTTTGGGAGAGTAAAGTGAAAAATAAAATTGCATAAAGGATGGCACATAAAAACACTCTAGGCAGTTCTAATTAACATTATTATAATTATATTATATTTAATATTCAATTAAATATTAAAAGTATAGAAATGAGTGCATTGATTTTACCATATTCCACTCTCTGATTAATAGACCAAGGGTGTGCTATGCTATTCATAGAAATTTTTTTTTCTCATTTCTTCTATGCATATGGTTTACTGAATAAAAAGTTCTATGATTTAAGCACAAAATGATGATATTAATTCCCATTTGGGTAGTGCTGTAAATAACAAAAGGACCTTAAAGAATCTGTATGAAAATTTCAAATATTTGGTAACATCGCTCTTGTTTGGAAGTTGTCATAAAATATTTATAAAACTGTTTTTAGAGAGGGTAATATATATTTATATACTTGAATGTATTATACCTCATTTTAATGTTGATAATTTAACTTTTATATTTGAATTATATTTTTTAAAACATGGCGCTTTGTTTTAACATTGTTCATGATTTTATCTTATCGTTACTTTATCACAAAACAATTTTATATGTTGCTTTCTCCGACAAGGATGCCTAAAATCCACATACTATTTCCAGAGTTTCAATTATTTGTCTACCCTTCATTTCAAGGGCCATCTAATTTGGAAAAACAAGTAATTTTCATGATCAATAACTCCTTAGAGTTCGCTGTTGCTCAGCTATCACTTGATGAAGACATATTATCTTGTTTTTACATGCTAGTTCTTCTAAACATCTCTGAAGTCCTTGAGGGCAATGACCTGGTGTTGTTGTACACATCTAATGTGTTTCAACATCTAGTGCACCATATAGCAGGTAATCATGTTTAAAGTCACTTCTGTTGAAATAAAAAAAAAAAAAGCTGTGAGTGCAAAGTCATGTGAAAACAAGTTTTTAAATCTGGTATGAAAAGTCTTCCTCAAGTAGGTTTCTGTGGAAAAGCTATATACTTTACTAGAATAATTTAAAAGAAAGTCTTCTAATTTGATATATGCATTTTTTTCTTTGAATTTGTTAATTTTCAAAACTAAGATTATTTCTCAAACCTACATGTGGAAATGGGTTGTTATTGCAAGCTTTTAACAAAATTTTTAACTTACTTTTTAAAAATTGCATTTGACTTTCACATGTTAGAAAAGTGCTGATTTTGAATAAATCTTTGAGAACTGCCCTAGCTGGAGCAATTTTAGTCAAATACAGAAGAAAAAAAATAATTAACTATTAAATGATTCAGACAGTATTGCTCAATTAACCACCAGACTGTGCTTGATCAACTCCTTCAGCCCTTCAGTTGTACTCAGAGCACAGAGAGGAAAAGATGATAATTAATAGAGTATATAAGACTTTCTCATGACTAAAATCGATGTCTCTGTTGCTTCATCAGGAAGTTTATTCATAATAACTTCTACTTTTTAGCCAGATTTAATACCTCTTAAAAAAGAGAAACTATCATCACAATAATTTGTTCACTTTTATAAATCACAATTAATTTTGCAGATGGGAGACATAAGTATTCTGACATCTGAAATCCTCAAATTCTCTTCATTAATGTTTCTTTCTCATTAGAGGAAATTAATCTTAAAATGTTAAGTAGACAAGGCAAATGGTGTTTGTTAGTTGAATCAAAAATTTACTTCTAATTCCAACTGATCATGATTGAGTTTTGGGTCATTATTACTTTATCCAACAACGTAAACTGATAGATTTTGAAAAAGCTTTTCACATTTAAGTGAAATCTAGGATTTGCTTGAATTCGCCACCTACACAGATAAGAACTAAATTTTAGCTACTTTCTCAGGAACTCCTTGAAATGAACAGATGTCTTTAGAATACTGCTTATCCTGCTTAAAGAAATGAAAATTAAAGGATAAGGAAAAACAACAACCTCTTTGAAATTCATTTGACATTAATTGCAATGCACAAACCAAAAATTGTCAGTAAACTTCGTTTAGAAAAGAAATGTGTCCAACAGTAAAGACACAGAAAAACAGCATAAAAGATGAATTGAATAGAAATGAATAAATACAGAGGCATGAAAACACACACACATACAGGCAAAATATGTAGTGCAGTTTTGCTAACTGTCATGAGCTTTTTGTTCCTCGTTTTGGGGGCCAAAGGAAGAGTACTATCCTGGAGAACCATATTTTAAGATTGATTAATTTAGGAAAGTGAAAAATATTGCTCTAAGAATTTCCATTGGAAAGTTTTACATTAGCAAATGGAATACGTACTTACATATACTGCATATATTTTACTTTGAATGGATAGGAAGTTCTGAGTACACAAATACTATTTTACTAATAAGTAATCTTCAGACCATAACTAAAATATTTTTATGATATATTTTTCAGCTTTATTGAGGTATAATTGACAAATTAAATGGTAAGATACTTAAAATGTGCCATGTGAGGATTTGATATACATATATATTGTTTGTTAAAGAATTTCCCCCATTGAGTTAATTAACGCATCTGTCACCTCACCTTTTTTTGTCTATGGTGAGGACATTTAAGTTCTACTCTCTTAGCAAATTTCAATCATACAACACAGTGCTATCAGCTATAGTCATCAGTTTATACAATAGATTCTCTGACTTTATTAATCTTATAACTGAAATTTTGTACCATTTTACCAACCTCTCCTTATTTCCCCCATGCCCCAACCCCTGGAAAATATTTTTCTACGGTTTCTAGTAGTTCATTTTTTTTTTAATTCCATATACAAGTGATACCATGCAGTATTTGTCTTTCTCACTGTGACTTATTTAACTTAGCATAATGCTCTCCAGCTTTATCCATGTTATTGTAAATCACAGAATTTCCTTTTTCTGATTACTGAATAATATTCCATGTCAGTAATATAGAAAACTGTTCTCTCTTTCTCTTTGTTGTAAGTTTTCTAATGACAAAGGATCTTTAGTAAAGAACTGAGAAAATCATGAAATAATTTTTAACATTTAAATTATCTTTTTAACAAAGTTTTAATCATTTTAATTCAAGTTTCATTGAATGCACTTCTTAAAATAGGTTGTGCCACAAAAAGTGGTTCAAACAACACACGCTTATTTTTCACACACACTGCATGTATATCACAGACTGGCTGATGGACCTACTGCACATTTTCCTCACTCTAGATCTACAGTGAAGAAGCAGACATCGTATGGAACATTGCTGATTTCCAAGGAAGGAGTTAAAAAAGAAAAGGTGGTGAAATTAGATTAGGTTCTGAAAGCTTCCCTCCGGAAATAAATGCATGCCTCTCACCCTCATTTCACAGCACAAAACAAGTAACTTCAAAGAAGTAGGCAAGTTTAATTTTACCAATCTCCTGTGTGAGGACTTGCCAAAAATTCTTAATAAACAGCACTAATGTTTACCAGTTTACCCTTCTGATCATCAAATATTTGGCCCTCTATCCCTTACATTTCAAAATACACACACCATGTCCTCATCTATATATCTATCCTCTTGATGGATAGATATAGATATTTAGATAGGTTATATGTTATATATTTTAAACATTATTGTAGTATTATAGTAGTTGGAAAATACAGGGTTCCTTTAGTATGTGGGGTGATGGGGAGATAGGATATGAAATATAATTCAGTTTCCCTCCTTCACATAAGGTGTATGCTTTCCATCCCTGACCAAGACATTAGTTTCTTGGGCACATGAGAAAAATAAAATTGGTCAGATCATCAAATGTAAAATAAATATAAGATCAACTATTTTGGTTTTTTTTTCAGTTATTTCATTTTTTTTGTTATTCCTTTTTTGTTTTTTTTTTGTTTTTATTTTAATTCCAGTTAGTGCTATATTAGTTTCAGGTGTACAATATAGTGATTCAATAATTCCATACAAGATCAACTATTTTTTACATGAATTATAAAATTACTTCTATCACAAGCATGTCAAGAAGTGTATAGTGTCCATAAAATCATGACTGCAAATAACAATCAAAATTTATTTTTCAATGAATATGGCAGACAGCTTAGCCTCGGTTCCTCATGGTACAAAAGTGATGACTATAAGCCATGGCAGCATCATTTTCCTCATTGTTGTACAGCCAGCATTTCTTAAAAATAACTTTAATCAATTTCTTTCAAAAATAGTTTTGAAGGACATAGGCTTCTAGAGTGCACTTTTCTCATAGGCTTAGTTGTAGAAAAGGCAACCATATCATTTATGATACCAATGCAGACAATTTTAAGTGTAAACAAAATGTTATCATCAAATACAGCATGAAACTGGGATAAAAAAGTGTATTACAGGTAAGGAGTTCTACCACTTCTCTTCTGGACATAAAGCGTCCTAAACAGCTACTATGGACCTTAAAGAAACGGAATGTTATTGAAACCTAGAACTTAGATCAATTTCAATGCTTGATATATACTATTTGATACTCTTTCGTCTATTATTTTGATACAGATTATCATTTTTCACTACTGAAGCGTGTTTGCTAGCAGTCTAATGTTGTAATTAAAGCATTTATCTCCTTTTTGTTTTAAATTAATATGTAATGGAGAACTAGCATTGAAAACAATTAAGAATACTGCTAGCAGTCATAACTAACATCACTGAATGCTTGATAAGAGTCCATCACAATTCCAAGAACTTTACCTTTCTTAAGTAATTTAATTCACATACCATCTTTATGGTTTTAGATATAATGTTATTATCTTCATTTTACATACAAGAAAACTGTGACTCTGAGTGGTTAAGTAATTTATCTGGGTGACACAGCTAACAAGTTACAAGAATGGACTTTGAATGCAAATAGCCTGGTTCTTCACCGTGGTACACGACATAGCAGAGGGGGTGAAAAATGTGAAGGTAGAGGAATGGAGGAAAATGTATTGAATGTTTATCGTTGTAAGCACTGCTTTATGATCTATACAGATAGCACTTGGTCATCATAAGCTACCTTATGAAGTAAATGACACTGAGACTTTTTAAAAGATGAAGAAATTGCGGTCATGAAATATGAATGTCCTCCTGAAGTTACACAACCAGGAACTTAATTAATATGGATTTAAAAAAAACACTTGAGAAAGTATTCACTGTCATGGCTTGCTGTTCATAATATTCATTCCAAGCATTATATTTTGGATATTTATTATACAAATCAATCATTAGCCATTATACAAGTGCAAACAACATTTGTATTTAATAACATAAGAGGATCCAAGCTAGCCACTAAAATGATATGGTAAATATGTGTGGAGCTCAAAAGTATTAATTGAGCACCAACTATGTACCAGTAAATTTTCTGTGTCAGAGAGGAAAAACTCCCTCTCTTTCTCTTCTCTCTCTCATTTTATTTTAAAATAATAGCCAGCACTTACGCAGTATCTTATATGTACCAGGTACTTTTCTAAACATGTGAGCTCCTAACAACCCAGAGGTAGGTACTGTTATCCCCAGTTGACAGAGTGGAGATTGATGCACTTAGATGTTAAGAGATCTGTGTCCTGTCCCATAGCTAATGAGAAGCAGAACTGGTTTAAATACAAGCAGTTTTATACCTGAAGGCACTTTCTGAAATACAATGACATAATGGCACGCATTGAACTAATATTCAATTATAACTAATATTTAAGAAATGAGACAGAATAAAGAAATATATATGTAATATATGTGAGGATAATAAGTTCTAAAAGAAAACATAAAGAAGGTAAGAGATCAGAATAATGGAAAGAAGAAATATGATTCTGATAGGAAAGAAAAGGTATATGAGCAAAAGCCCAAGCTAAAAGCAAACTTGGCAGATTGCTTGAAGAAGATTCCAGACAGAGGTAACATCAAGGACAGAGACCCTGAGGGACCACATCCAGAGTACTTGAGAAACAGCAAGCAAGCCAGTGTGTTCGGAGCAGAGTGAGTTAGAACAGTGTGGTTAAAGTCATGACCGGAGAGACGAAGCTGGAAAGTAATGGACAACCTTCTAGAACATGGGAGAGCAGCTTGGATTTTCTTCTGAGTGATCTATGTAGCTGTTGGAGGGTTTTCATCAGAGCAGTGATATAACTCAAGTTTTAAAAGAATCAATCTGGCTTCTGTAAATTGAACAGTCTCTAGGTGACAATTAAAATGATAATGCAATAATAAATGTATTCACTTATAATAACAAATTCCTAGTTCTATTTCACCTGGTGATGCTGTGGAACATGTATAAGCTATAAGCACAAGATATGGTATATTTACTGATTTGCTACATATACCATGCGTGTTTGGTGAAGACCCACATAGACCAGTCGGTATGTTAGAAGTGATAATGATTTGAACTAGGATATTAAAGTTCAGAGATATATTGTGCATAGAATAAAACGATTTACTGATTGATTGAATGTAGTACAGACAGGGAGAAATTCTAGAGAATTGAAGCAGATTGATAAACTAAGGTGAGACTTTCTCTGTCAGCTCATTAAAGAATTAACTCCACACATGAATTCTCTACTGATAGAAACACTTTGATCATCTTGCAATCACTTGCTGACTGAGTGTTAGTGTCTTCAGCCTCCCAAATGAATAACCATGAGGCAACAGCAGGGATCCATCTGAAAAAAATAGCACATTCCATCACACATGCATTATGTATTATGGTACTCCACATGTTGATCCCTCCTTTTAGGATGCATGCGATGGTGGATGATGTGAGTATTTAGAAGAGACATAATCTGGCAGAGGGGATATGGTGTCATTGTGTGCAGGAGCAGAGCCAGGCTGAGAGTCCAGATTCTTTTCTATTACAGCACAGTATAGACGCAAGAAGAAATAGCTTGAAAATTAAGTATTTTAGTGAAATCGTACTTACATATTTAAATCATGATCTACATGGACCATTAATTTAAGTTATAGGAATTCTATTGAAAACAAAGGTCTAAGAAGACATTATGTTCCCCTGAAACTAATAATACAGTATATGTTAACTAAACCGAATTCAAATAAAAAATTTTTAAAAAGATATTATGTCTATGCAATGCCAGAAATGCTGATTGAAAGTAAAAGCAAATAAGTACATTTATGGATCTCTTTTTTTTTTATATAGTTGTAGGAAAATGTACTTGATTTTTTTTCTTCTCATTTTGAAATGAAGCAGATTTCATTTTAGCCGTCAACAGCTCAGGGTTTGTGGCTGTTTTTGCTGTTTCTATGCTTCTTATAATGTCAAGTTAAAAGAATTCTACATAAAATGTCTCTTAAGGCAAAAGTAGTTTCTCAGGAACTTTAGTGTGAAAAGCTCTTTGAAATTTTCCTATCTGTAAAAAAGAAGTAACATATCTTCTGAATGTCTCAGGGATTCTATGTTAAAGTCCTTACTAAATTAAATTCAGATTACAAATGGATTTTATTAAATGAAGTTAATGAGAAACAGATAATAAATAGATATTCAATGGCACACAGACCAGTACTGACAAATGAAGGATTCAGTTATATAGCCAGTAATTCATCAAATGTTTTGTTAAAAGAAATTACAAGTACATTACAGTTTTATTTTTAAGAAATCAAATAGCCAATAACTGAAAAGTCAGAAACACCCAAACATGAAGTAATATTAAATGTTCATTTTGGAGGCAGGGAAATGTGTAATAAGGAAACTTGAACTGCAATAAGAAAAAAGACAGGTGATAATTAATTCACACTTTTCACAAAATGATGTTAAAATGATTAGTTTATAAGAAGGCAGAGGTACAGCATTCTTGACTTAAGAGTAAGATCAATTCTCAAATAAAATATCCAATATGTTGATGTAATAGGCAGTTCACAATACATCTCTCTAGAGAGAGAACTAACTTCTCATAGGAAAATAAATGAGTGTGACATTCATAGGCTTTATATGGTGACAGACTGGTGGGCTCAGGTTACTTAGTTGAGTCCCAGTAGATCAACAGGGATTGAAAATTATTTGATGACTGCCAGTTTAAAAATCCACTGATAAAATATAACTTACTAATGTTACAGAGCCCGAAAAGTTTGCACATTTGAAACTCTTAAGTGGGTAGAGAATTCATCTTTGCCTTCCTTCCCAAATTCTCCAGAGGTGTCTCTATAGCTATATGCCTCCAGTTAAAGCTTGAAAAGCTGAGGATATAAGGCATTTAGGGGAGATAATTTCTACTTTAGGAGATTGCCCTTTACTGTTAGAGATATCCTCGGGATGATCCGTCAGTGTGCTGGGACTGTTTATAACTGGAGGAGGTTTCTAAAGCCGCTCTCTATTTCTGCAGTGAAAAAGAAAATCATCCACTTGGACTCAGCACGTCGTTCATGCCTCTATTCTGGCTTGTGTCATATTATCTTGTGTTGGACTACTTACCTGTGATTATCATCAAAACACAGAGAATATCTAAAGAGGAGGGAATATGTATATCTATATATATAGATAGATAGATAGATATAGATATAGTATATTGTTTGGTTGTTGTATATATGTATATTGTTGGTTTGGTTTGGTTTGGTTTGGTTTTCACACTGGTGCTCCCAGGTCTGTTACAGTGGAAGATTGGTATTCTTCAATGTATATGAAGAAAAGAAAGAAAAACAAGAAAGAAGGAAGGAGGGAGGAAGGGAAGAGAAAGGTGATATTCTAGGGTTCTGCCCTTGCAAGATATTCTTGTAGGAACTTGATAATCCTTTGAACACACGTTAAGGGTAATATCACCTTCAAATAATGATTGCCTCCAAACCTTTGAGCTCTTACCATATAGCCATACACATAGCATAGTTTTCACAGCAGATGGTAAGATGCAATGTAAACATACAAAAAGTTCAGGTCACTCATATTTATGAATAATTATGCATATTCTAACAGAAATATAAATTTCATCACTGCTATATTCTATGTTGTTAAGAAGCACAAATGTGTATCATGAGGATATTAATTCTTAAGTGATATCAATGTGTTTCCACTTTCTGCGATATTATACCTTCAGACCTCTTGCCCTGTAGCCTTTAAATAAAAACAAAAAAAAGCAAAAAATGGAACGTTGATTTCTTAATGTTACCTTAAATTACTCTCATTTGTTAAATACTAATGTTACGAGTAATAGTACAGGAAAGAAAGTTGTTACTGGATAATTTTGAACACTAAGGTCTATAAAAGGAACAATTAAAAAAAAGTATGTTGTATTTAAGTAACATTAAGTTCACAACAACATGTTCAGTAATGATTTTGATAGTTCTTTATCGGGCTACCCAAAAGTACCAGTAAAATGTTAATCTGGACAAGATACACGCCTAAAATATAAAATCATTATTTATTTTGAAAAAAGAATCAAAGAAAAACACAAAAACCAAAACAAAATTATTTCTCAGAAATACATTATGTAAGCACAAATTTTAATCTCTTTTTTGTTTGAACTGTTAGATCATGAAAGAACTAAAAACTCCTTCATCATGTACTTTCTGATACCTAATACACTCTGCTCATCTTCAGGTTTTGTCAAGAGTTTAGCTAAGCTAAGATACTGCTGCTTTGGCTTCTGTTTGTTTGACCAAGCAGCCTGCAGTGACCTTCACCTGACACTAGCCCTTCAGACAAGAACATGCCCAAGATAGCAGCCCTCAGAGTCACAAGTCAATGTCCATTCTGATAGGACTTTTCCAACAGCCCTTGGGACTAACAGTCTCTTCTGTTTCCCAATGACCCTTATTTATGTGCTCCTAAGATAAGACTTCATTGGGGCTTACCAAACCCCCTTTTTTTGGTTTGAATTGACAACTCAGCCTTAATCCAGGAACCCCTAGCACTCCACTCACACACCCTAATAAAGGCATGTGCCTCAGCTCCTGTCTGTCTATATCTGCACCCTGTCTTCTCTCACCTCCCCATGTATCTCCTTGAAGCCCGCTGGATACTTCCTCCAGAACCTGTGAGTAATAAACTTCTCTATTTTCATTTCTCTTGTGGTCCGTTGCCAAACCTTGACTCACCATCTGGCACCCTGTGCTCCACTTAGTGTGTGTTAATTTGACAAATTCATAACAGGTTTATATACAGAAGATTGCCTTGATTCATAACAAGTTCAAACAGCAAAATCCCTGTTAAATCAAACCTGACTGAAATAAAATAGTAATGGTATATCATATTCCCTTTACCTATAATGCCACATTCTATTCTATCTTACCCGGATATATACATTTGTCTCAACTATGTGGACCATAACCACATTTGATAGAAACTACGGTATATTTATTACATAATTATTCCATTTTGTTACATAAAGGGTGTTGTCTAGTAAAGATTAAATTAGAAATATATGTGTATATATTTATTACTTTAAAGCTCAAGTGTGTCCTAAAGATGTGCCCAATGATTTATATGTGATTTAAATTGTTTTTTACTTACTCCCCCCAAATATGGGTTATATGGACATAAAGAAAGGAAAAAAAAATTAACTTCAATTAACTTCAACATTTTATTACAGTGTGAAAATTTTGTTAAACCTTCCTTCATTTTGTAGTTTTTAATATATTTAAATGATGTGAAAATTTTATATTATTTTTACATTTATTATTTTAGATTTACATTACATTTTACATTGTATATTTTACATTTACATTAAAATTAGATTTTAATTTGTTAGCAATATTCAAGGCTCTGGGCCATAGACATTTCCTTACGGAAATCCCTACTAGATGGCATTCATTCAGATGACTCCAGTGACATAGCTTGTTTCAGTAAAATTTAAGGGAAAAAAAAAATAAGGACATTCATTGCCCAATGTCCCAAGCTGGTTAAGTGTGAGAGGTGGCTGAGTACCTTCAAAACCAAAGCAGAGCCCAGGATACTTGTTAGTTATATTAGTTTCTGGTGTACAACATAATGATTGGGCAATTATATACATTATGAAATGTTTACTACAGTAAGTGTAGATACTATTTGTCACAATACAAAGTTATTACAATATTATTAACTATATTCTCTATGCTGTACTTTTCATCCCTAAGACTTACTTATTTTCTAACTAGAAGTCTGTGCATCTTAATCCCCTTCACCTATTTTGCTCATCACCCCACCCTCTGGCAACCACATTTGTTCTCTGAATTTATGAGTCTGTTTCTGTTCTTTGTTTTGTTTTTTAGATCACACTCATAAGTGAAATAACATGGTATTTTCTTTGTCTCATGTATTTCACTCAGCAAAATATCCTCTAGCTTCAACCATGTTGCAACAAATGCTAAGATTTCATTCTTTTTCATAGCTGAGTAATATTCTGGCGCTTGTGTGCACTGCATCTTTGTGTGTGTACCACATCTTCTATATCCCTTCATCTATTCCCAGACACAGGTTTCTTTCAGATCTTGGCTATTGTAAATAATGCTGCAATAAACATAGGAGTACATACTTTTTTTCTGATTAATGTTTTTGTTTCCTTTGGGTAAATATCCGGTAGTGGAATTATTGGATCATATGGTATTTCTATTTTCCACACTGGTTGCACCAATTTAATTTCCCACAAATAATTCATGACGGTTTCCTCTTTCCACATCCTCACCAAAATTTGTTATTTCTTGTCCTTTTGATACTAGCCATTCTGACTGGTTTGAGGTGATATTGTGATTTTGATTTGCATTTCCCCGATGATTAGTGATGTTGAGCATATTTTCATGTGTCTATTGACTGTATATCTTCTTTGGAAAATGTCTATTCAGGGCTTCTGTCCATTTTTTAATTGGATTATTTGGGTTTTTTGTATTGAGTTGTATGAGTTCTTTATGTATTTGAATATTAACCCCTTATTGGGTATATCATATATCTTCTTCCATTCAGTAAGTTGCCTTTTTGTTTGGTGATGGCTTTATCATAGTGCAAAAGATTTTTAGTTTGATGTAGTCCTAATTGTTTTTGGGGGGTTTTTTTGTATTTGTTTTGTTCTGTTTTGTTTAAAAATTTTATTTATTTATTTGACAGAGAGAGACAGAGCAAAAGCAGGGGGAGTGCCAGAGGGAGAGGGAGAAGCAGGATCCCAGACGCAGCCGGATCCTAGGACTCTGGGATCATGACCTAAGCGAAAGACAGATGCTTAACCAACTGAGCCACCCAGGTGCCCCAGCCTTTTTGTTTTGTTGATGGTTTTCTTCATAGTGTAAAAGATTTTTAGTTTGTTGTAGTCCTAATTGTTTTTTGGGTTTTTTGTTTTGTTTTTGTTTTATTTTGTTTTGTTTTTGCGTTTGTTTCTCTTGCCTGAGAAGACAGATTCAGAAAAATACTGATAAGCTAATGTCTAAGAGTTTACTGCCTATTTTCTTCTAAGAGTTTTATGTTTTAGGGTCCTACATTGAGGTCTTCAATGCATTTTGAGTTTGTTTTTGTGTATGGTGTGAGAAAGTGGTCCAGTTTCGTTCATCTGCATGTAGCTGTCTAGTTTTCCCAAAACTATTTATGAAAAGACTGTCCTTTCCTCATTGCATATTCTTGTTTCTTTTGTCCTTGATTAATTGACCACATAAGTGTAGGTTTATTTCTTTTTTTTTTTTAAGATTTTATTTATTTATTTGACAGAGAGAGAGACAGCCAGCAAGAGAGGGAACACAAGCAGGGGGAGTAGGAGAGGAAGAAGCAGGCTCATAGCAGAGGAGCCTGATGTGGGGCTCGACCCGTAACACTGGGATCACGCCCTAGCCGAAGGCAGACGCTTAACCGCTGTGCCACCCAGGCGCCCCTGTAAGTTTATTTCTAAGCTCTCTATTCTGTTCTACTGATCTGTGTTTATTTTTGTGCCAATACCATACTGGGGTTTTTTTTGTTTGTTTTATTTTATTAATTAATTAATTTATTTATTTATTTATTACCAAACTGTTTTGATTACTGCCACTTTGTAGTAGAAATCTGGGATTGTGATACCTTCAATATGTTAATTCTTCCTGGGATGTTCTTTCTTTCTCTCTTCCTTTCTTTTTCTTTTTTCATTCATTCTTTCTTTCTTTCTTTAATTTTATTTATTTATTTGAGAGAGAGAGAGAGAAAGCTCATGCATGCATAAGCAGGAGAAGGGACTGAGGGTGAAACAGGTTCCCCTCTGAGCAGGGAGCCTGATGCGGGGCTCAATCCCAGGACCTTTGGATCATCACCTGAGCCGAAGGCAGAGGCTTAACCAACGGTGCCACTCAGGTGCCCTCCTGGGATGTTCTTTCTAACTCACCCATGCTAATTAATTGTAACATATGTATTTTTAAAATCCTTCTGAGTGCCTCCTTCCACTCAATTGAGGTTTTTTCTCATCCTCATGCCCTTATCAGGTGAAAAAGTATTCTTTCCCTAGCCTTCATAATATAATTTGTGTTAAACTTGCATATGCTATTTCCTATGTTATAATTTGTTTTAAAATGTGTAATGTATCTTTCCAATTTGACTCATATATATCAGGGTAAGGAAATATTTTTAATTTTTAACCTCAAGTAATCTAAAGTATAATAGCTACTCATTAAGTAATTATTTGTCTAATTTGAATAACATGTCTTTCTTGGATATACATTTGACCTTTGAATAACACGTGTTTGAACTATGTGGGGCCACTTGTTCAGAGATTTTTTTGCAGTACAGTACTGTACATGTATTTCCTTTCATTGTGATTTTCTTAATAAAATTTTCTTTTATCTAGCTCACTTTGTTGTAAAAATGCTATATATAATACATATAATATTCAAAATAAGTGTTAACCAACTGTCACATTATTGGCTTCCAGTCAATAGTAGTTTATTAGTACTTAAGTTTTGGGGAGTTAAAAGCTAACATGGATTTTCAACTGCATGGGGGTCAGTCCCCCATATCCCCAAATTGCTCAAAGGTCAATGGTAGTCACAATTTCATTGCTAGGTTCTTTACATAGACTATTCTCTATGTCTTACGTGCATTTTTAAACATGTGTTTCTAAAATTAACTATCTTAATTTAGCCTTGACTTAATAGGAAACAGGATTCCTTTTAATAGTATAACAGTCCCCTCATAATTTTCTTCCCTAGTGGTTAACATTTCTCTTTTCACCCTCTCTTTACATTTCCAAGGAAAACATGGTTTATTCACTTTCTTTGATCTAAAAACTTGCTAAATCAGCTGTATTTTTGTTCTATATTTACAATTCAAATATTTAGGAGTTATTATTTTACCTTGTCTGTCAAGAACATACAATTTTTAGAATTAAATCCAAGAGGAGTCTGGCTATGACAATGCTCTAATTTTGCATCCAAGACATATTTATTGTACGATAGCATTTAGGTTATTTCCATGTCATGCAGTTCAATGCTTCCCAAGCTATGTAGGACAAAATACCACTCCTTAAGAACTTCTATCATACATTTGTAAAATACAATGAAATAAATTGTTAGAAAAAATGAAATACGGATAAACTAATTATAGTTCTTATTTTAAAAAATCATTTGATTGAACAAACACAAAATTAATCTTTCAAATTGTTAAGATCGCTTACAAAAGCTCATTTCTAACTACTAGATTATATAATGGAAATTTCAACCAACTGTTGCTGGGACAAATAACATATCAGCTTATCGGGGATCCTAAGGGGCACACAAAGTTGTCATCTCAATTTGTTCATGAGGAATGGATGTGAATTAGAAAGAAGATTGTGACAGAACACTCAGGGCAGAGGAATCAAATTTTACCCAGACTCAAAGAATCGAAATTACAGTATTTTGGTGGGGCTGATGAGTAATATAGAATGTTAAAAATGGAATAATAAAGAAAGGGTAAAAAAATAAACCAAACTATGTGAATCAGGCTTCGAGTCAATACAGAGTTGAAGAATGAAGAGTTTGAGACCATGAAGTTTTTCAAGACTTCTGCTGCCTTATAAAAGAAAGGAAACTCAAATTTCATATTACCCATAGACTGTCATCCCCATTCTAGCCTGGATTTCCCCCCAAATCATTGTACCTAAATTGGTCTGATTAAACTAAACAATGAATACTATCCCACTTAATACAAGGGGTACTTATAGTATTTCTTTGTGCTTCTTAGCTGCATCTACTGATCTTTCTCTTCTCACTCAAATATTTCTTCTTAGGTTTCTGTAAAAAGTTACCATATTTCTTCTGTCTCTCCGGAAACATCTCCTTATTTTCCTTTTCAATCCCCCCTTTATTTAAGATCTGTACATATTGGAATTCCTTAGGCCTCTATTGCTGGTTCTTTCCTTATTTATTATATTGTTCTTTCTAAATTTTAATCTTCTCTACTACAATGGCTGCAAGAACCACCTATACATTTGTAATTCCCAAATCTACATATTTAAACATGACCACTTTTCTGAGTTCTAGATCTTCATACCCAAATGCCTACAGGTTATCTCTTTTTGGGTATTTCAAAAAGACCTCCAACTTAAAGAGAATAAAACTGAGTTCTTGCTTCCTACCTGCTTCTCTACTTGCCTGCACCAAAAACAAAAGAGCAAACAATTTCACACCTGAAATTAATATTGCACCTTATGTTTGCTAACTGGAATTTAAATAAAAACTTGAAAAAGAGAAAAAAAGAAGAAGCAAACAAATAAAAGCCAACAAAAAGGACTTAGTAAATTATACCATTCTCAGGATCTCAGTTTCTCAAATAGCAATTCAACATCATACTTGCATCCTCCCTGGCTCTTATTTTTTACAAGCAAACAAGTTCTGTTCTTTCTATCTCCTGCGTCTGTCATATACTCCTATTTCTCTTCCATTGTATTCACTGTCTGGGCCACACACAAACATCATTCCTCCAAAGAGATTCTCCTGTTTCACAGATTATCTCCCTTTGTTTACCACCTCAGATTACCTTGTTTCCTCTCACTGTGTAGGTATCTTTGCACTTAACATTACTTATACAGTGTTTGGCTTCCACTGGAAAGAATAGTATCTATGAGAATAAGAATTGCATCTGGTCCAGTTAATGCATTATCTTGAACATGTAATAAAACACTAGACAACAGGAGATAAAATAACATCTTTGTAGCTTCACCATAAACAAAAACAGTATTCTTACATGGTGGTATATTTGGAAAATGGAAAAATGTAGACATAATTTAATTGATTACACCTAATAGTTTATACTTATTTTATAAATGTTATTCATGAATAGTTTTCTAGAGTATATTCATTTTTCTCTACTATTTATTGATGTCCAATGCTTATATATCCATTGGCATCTTTCATGATATATCATGGTACAAGTACCCAGGGCATATTATTTGGGGTATGATAGTTGGATATAGGATGCTGGAAACATGCTACGAACATGGCCCCTGTGACCATACATCCTAATTCTAATGCTTCCTAATCATTTAAGAAAGGAATCATAATGACTGTCATAAAAAATGACTGAATTCTTACAGTTATAATAGAAATGTTAATTTAATTATTTTTCCACATCAGAGGAATAATATTACTGATGTACTGCCACTATCTAAAATACAGCATTCGTTTATGGAAAACCAATGCTGTGGTGTACACATTGCTGTATTTTTCATATTTACAAGAATATAAAAGCCCTAGATTCTCCTAGAAGATAGATATTTACTTTACTTTGATTTGGTATTTACCTTACTTGTAAAAACAAGAATTAGAGTAGTTAAGTAACATGTTAAGATGATAAAACATTAATAATTTGCACAGCTCAAATGCAGACACAAACGTCTGACTTCTGTGTATAAACAACTGCACCACATTGCCTCTCACGGCAGTATGTATTTGTTAAATATAGTAGGTTCACTTTTTCTGAGAGAAATCTAAGTCAGGACAGATGATACTAAAATATTTTAAGATCAAAGTACACTGATTCTTTTGAAATTAGAATTTCATGTCGTATTATGGAATTTCCAAGTATATCCAAAAAGAGGAGTGGGCACTGAGGCTCCTCTGGGCTCATAGAAAATGATTATGTTAACTACCTCTTTGGGGAGGAATCGTTATCTCAGTTCCTTAATTTTTAATGATATAAACATTTTAAGCATATCTGTTGCTTAATTTATTATTAAAGATACTTCAAAGATATTTTTAATTTCTAGGTTTGAATGTTAATTAATGCTATTTTATGTTTGCATATAAAAAATAGAAACAAAGCTTTGGAAACTTCTTTCACATCAAATGGAAGGGAAATAGACATTCTTCAAAAATAGCACCTCTAACAAAACAGGTGAACATATAAGAAAGAAAAAACGAAAAGAGAGAGAAGCAAATCATTAACCATAAATGAGACTCATAACTACAGAGAACAAACTGAGGGTTGCTGGAGGGGGGGTTGTGGGAGATAGGCCAAACGGGTGATAGGTATTAAGGAGGGCATTTGTGATGAGCGCTGGGTGTTACATGTAAGTGCTGAGTCACAAATTCTACTTCTGAAACAAATACTACACTATATGTTGACTAAATAAATTTAAATATAAAGTAAAACATGAAAAAAAAAAGAAGATGGTGCTTGAAAGAAGAAAGAAAGAAAGAAAGAAAGAAAGAAAGAAAGAAAGAAAGAAAAAAGAAAAGAGCACCTCTGTCCTAAAACACATTGTCTGTATCAGAAGTCAGAGTCAGACTCAGATGTTCTGTCCCAATCATGAAATTAAAGAGAACATAAGAATTTGGTATCATTAGCATCATTAATGTCATTAGTCATCAGTATCTGTTAAGTGGTAGTGTGCAGTAGTTAAGAGCAAAGCCCAGAACATATATTGGCCAGTTCAAAGCTTGGTTCTAATGCACACTAAGTTCTTCATTTCAAGTCTCTGTGCCACTGTTCTTCCTTTATAAATAAATGAATAGTAATACTTAAATCCTTTTTACAATAAATGATAATAAAGGGCAGAGTATTGGATTATGTCCAAACACAAAGTAAAAACAGTCAGATTCATATGTTCACAATAAGAAATAAGAGGAAGGGGGCTGAGGTGGAAGGAAGGAAAAAAGGGACAGGGATGGGAGGAAGAGATGAATGATAGAGGAGGAAAAGAGGAAGAAAAAAAAGAGAAGGAGGAGGAGGAAGGAGAGGAATGGAAGAAAAATAAGATACTGCCATTTGTATACACATGAAATTCTAAAACCTGCCATGAGGATATTTTAAGACAGATGCCATTCTCATTTTATAAATGAGCAAATTGAGGCATATATATGCTTAGGTGCATGCTGCTCAAGGTAAAATATTAAATGACAATATTAGAAATTAAGAATTCTCAAAATTTCTAACTAACGTATTAAAAGTGCAATTTTATTCAGTCTGATTACCCAGTAATTCTCTCCAGTATTTTCTGGTAAAAACTGATATTTTTACCATTAGAAGGATTGGAAAATTACTGAGTTGCTTTCTTTTATTTATAAGTGTCTTTCTTAAACATGCAAAGTTTTATCAGTGTCAGGTGTACAAGAGAGTGATTCAACAATTCCATACATCACCCAGAGCTCATCACAGTAAGTGTGCTCCTACAAGTAGTCTTTGAAATGCTTTTTAAAGTTTTGACATAGAGCAAATAAAATAATAGGAGAAAGAGGGCTCTTGAGGTCAAGTTCCTTGGAGAAAAGATTAAAGAAAAAAGAATGGGAAGATATTGGAAACATTTATCAATCCTAGATTTTAGAGTCCTTGCTGTGCTCTTGAATCATCAATATATCACTAGATAACCTTCTGACATTTTACAAAATAGAAGTGAGACAGGGATAGTGAGCAACTGAAAATAACTCATTGTTGAAGTTTTAAAAATTATTTTTCATATATTTTCTATGTTCCAATTAAAAAAAGAATGATATTTACATTTTAAGTTAGCTCTCCATCTTATCAGCCTTGGTTAGTCATATTATTTTAATCACATAGAGGACGTAACTGAATTAGTTAAATAAATATCCCCATCTTCATTGTCTGCCTTATGAAAAACTTATTAGCTCTTTATAATCTGAACATGGCTGTCAATAAATTGTACACTAATACAAAGTTAAATTTTACACATCTTTGTTGGGAGCAAACCAGGAAGAATTTCAGCATTCAAGGAAATGATTCAATCAAATGTCTTTTTCTGTGAAGATATTTTTTCAAGAATAATTTTATTTAGAAAACAGCAAAAAAGTACTTTCAAATATCCTACTCCTTCATCCCAAAACTATCACTGCTAAACATGAGTGCATTGTCAAAACTACACTTTCTTGAACAGGCATCATTTATTCAATACATGTTAGTTAAACACTTTCTTTGTGTGTGTTTGTTAAATACTGTCTTAGTGCCAACCACTGTTCTAAATGTTGGATATACAGGAATGAAAAAAAAAATCCCAGATCTTGTGAAGCTGGCATACCAGGAGTACTCCAAATAATAAACAAAATGCAAAAGGAAAAATAAACAGTATGCTAGAGGGCATTAAGTAGTAGTAAAGAAATAGAACAGGGAAGAGTAATAGAGAATACTGGCAGATTTTACAATTTGAAAAACGTAGTTAACAAAAGCCTCCAAAAAAAAAGTGACAATTAAATAGATCTAAAGAAGACACTGACTAATTTTACATAGGAAATGGTATTATCTGACTTGGTATAACAACATACCAGTCCTGGTTTCTATGTAAGGGATATACTGAAGGTGCTAAGAACAGAAGTTAGAGGAAAGATTTAAGAGTGCTAGCAGTAGAGGTGGTGAAAATTTGTCAGTTTGGATATATTTGAAAGTACCACGAGAAGATGGATTGTATGTGGGGTGTGAGATTAAGATATGAGTTATGATGTCTCTAAGTGTTTGGCTTGAGGTATTTGAAGGATGTAGTTGCCACTTATTGACTTGGGAAACTCTGTGATAAAATCTGGGGGTGAGACCAGGTGCTCAGTTTTAGATATACTAAGTTTGAGATGTCTAGTAAACATCCGTATAGATGGGTAGGTAGCACATAAATAGATACATAGATAGATGCATAAGTAAATAGATACACAGATACATACATAGATGTATACATACATAAATAAATGAATTTGCAGTTCAGGAGAAAAGGAGAAGCTGCAGTTAATATTTATAAGTCATCGATAGATCATATTCTAAGCTATGGGACACAATAAGGCGAATGACTAAAAATGGGGAGAAGTTCTGATGACCGAGTTACTGACAGTCCATCCTAGTTAAGTCAGATGATGAAGCAGCAGCAAGAGGAAAGGGAGAAGCAACGAAATAAGTATTAAAATACGTGTCTATTATCCTGAAACTCACATAGAAAAAGTATTTTAATAACGGGGACATGCTTATCAGTAACAAATGTTGCTGATACACTAAAATAAAGTGTGAGAATTGACCTTTGGATTTAGCAAGGAATTTACCACCGCCTCACTGGCGATCTTGGCAAGTTCAAACTCTGACAAGTTATGGAGGTAAATGTTTGAACGGAGTAGGTTTAGGATAGAATGAGAAGAGACAATATTACAATATGAACAGGATGAAAGTAATCAGAGAAATGGGGCAGAAGCTGGAGAAGGTAGTGAAGGCAACAGGTTTGGGCTTGTTTCTTTTTGGGTGTGTGTGTGTGTGTGTGTGTGTGTGTGTGTGTGTGTATGACATTAAGTAAAAGAACGTGATTCAGTATATCTTCTTTAACCCCACGAATTCTCTCAGTGCTTTGTTTCATGAATATCTTTAGTAGGTACCTTGTCCATTTTGAAATTTAACTTATAGTATCTAGATACAAACTAAATTTCTACTAGAGGTCAGCATGTATTACTACAATACATACATTCCACTCAAGGTTTTTGAATATTTATAACTAACCTAAGCATTATAACAATTCATGTCAATGGACAATTATCAAGAAGTTAAATTTAAACTCTGTGCCAGTATCACAAAGCTCATCACTTATTTTTTCTTGAATATTTATGCACGTTAATTTTATCTAAGTGATTGTTAAAACTAAGAAAAATATATCTTATCTTATATATATATCTTATCCCTACATGCTAAGCATGTTGCATATATTAATCGTACTTTTCAGTCTAAGTTTACAAAATAGATTTTATTACCCTATTCTCTAAATAAGGTGGTGGTGATCATCAATTCAGCAACTTGCCTGAGCCTTGATAAATATGATTGATGGAGCAGGGATTTGGTCCAGATATACTTAGTTCTAAAGAACACGACCTGTAATTTCTACGCTTTATAACACAGTACTTACTGAAAGATAGGGACTCAGTCATAAGCAACACTTAGTTAGTATACTGAGTAGTGCCAAGCACAATGAAAGGCACTTAACATGACCTTGCTGCTAATAGCTGTTACTTTGTCAAAGAAAAACAGCATCTTGAACAACAAACAAAATCAATCTTTCCCATGTTTACAAATTTGAACTTCTGGGAGTCATAGAACAAAAAAATGTACATGAATCCAGATTTTTTTCTTCTAAATGTCTTGCGTTATTGAGACGATTTATCAAATTACAAAACAAAAACTAGACAAAACAGAATCCAGTTCTCCTGACAAGTCAAACACTTCTGTGTTGTAAGATACACATCACACGGTGTCGTTGTGCAATAAAGGCGGTGTGGAATCCAGAAGTAATCCCCTAGTTGGCCTACTGAGTTTCCCCAAAGTTTGCCACTGGAGATGCAATTACCAAGACCATTCAAATGCAAGCAAAATTTTCTGAACCAAAATTCCTAAGCCAAATCCTTATCGCTAAAGAATGCTGGCTTTTTGCATGCTTATTTATTTATTTATTTACTTACTTATTTATTGCAATTTAAGAAATAACTGAAAATATAAACCTTTGTCTTTACCTTCAAATACAATCTCAATATCAAAATTTAAATGTATGGGAAAAATAATTTGCAGCCCATTAGCAGGTTCTCATTACTTTAAGGTGGATTTTGCATCAAGGTTAAGACACATGTCAGAAAGGACACAAAAACCAGTCCCATTTTAGAATCTTGGTCTTTGGGAATCCTTGACCAGTTTAATATCCATTCCATTCATTACCTTATTTCCTTTCATTTCATTGTATTTTTCTTATAAGTTTTAAATTTTCAAAAGTGACATAATGCAAACATCAGCAACTTCTGGATGATTTTTTGTTTTGTTTGACTTATTCTTGTATGATATAAAAAAAAAATCCAAAAACTTTATTGAGATTCTAAAATAGAAGTAAATTGTAACATGCATGAAATTCATAAGTTAAAATTCTGCTATTAGTAACACATTTTCATCATTTATATATGATTCTAGTTGTACTATAGAAAAAGAATGTGATTTGGAATTGCATAGAAATAGTTTTGAAACTCTTGCATTCCACTTATGACCTGTATGAACTTGTAAAAGTTCTTTTTCTTTTCTTTCCATCTGTAAATAAAAGTTAATATCAGCCAACTAATAGGTTGGTCATAGTGTTATAATTTCTAAGTAAGAAAGTATGTACGGTCTGCAATTAAATGCAGTAAACAGTTTTGTCTCTTTCCCTCTTACCTAGAATCATAGGTAGAGTATAGTTAAATGAAATCAGTGTTTGAATTTTATTTTTAGAACAATAGAAAAAACTTAACATTTTATAACAAAGTAAATGAAGATATGTTTTTAAAGATATCAATCTTTCACAATAAATTAAACTGCTAGTGACCTTTCAAACTTATGAAAAACTGAATATGTTTTAAATATTATATATCCACAAAGTACACATATATTTAGGCCTTAATTTTCTAACCTAGGTAAGTACGTATCTTATCTTGCCCGAGTGAAACATCTGTGATATGAATATAGAAGTGTAACATATTAAGCAAGACTGTTTTTTAGGAACTTATACATTGTAATTTTGAAATAAGTAAACTTTTCATAAAAAGTGAGATGTTCATTTTTCAAGACAATTAACTCTAAATAATTTTTAAATGACTAGACTTTATCATATATGCTAAATATCATTTTTTAGTAAACTTAGCACCTTTTGCTTGCTATTTTCTATGAGCACTAATAAAACTCTATGATAATTTGAATATATAATGAAGTACATGGAGAGAGAAATTTTGTTATGTAGGCTGAGAAGTTGAGCACTGGAAATTTTACCTCTAGACAATGGTCAAGTTAGCAAGAAAAACCAGAACCTAATAATTACTAGCTACCATTTAAACTGACTACAAAAGACACAATAAATATCTTCACTGAAACAATTATGAAGTATCTATCTTACCATTCATAAAACTAACATTAAAAGCCAGGAATATATTTTCATACAACTTTGTCAGCATTAAATCAAGTGATCAATAATCTTTGGGGCAGGTAAGAGAAATTTAATGAGCAAATATAACTTACCTTATCCACAATACATATCTGCTTTCTTGTTTGAGCATCAAGTATTTCAATCTCAAAGTGCACAGTTTTTGCATGTTTCACTACTGGAGCTGATTTTAGAGGCCCTGCTGAGAGCACAAGTTGGGACAAACAGTGAAAGTTTCTCAAGTCATTCCTCAGCATGGACCGTGTAACTCCCCGGGAAAATATTTCTCTCTTGCGTTCCGAAGCAAGGGACCTGTGCCTTTTGAACATTGTGTGAACTAGCAAAAGAATCTGTCATGTCAACAGAAGACACTTGCAAGTGTGTTGCCTTGCACCAGTTTAAATACTGCTGGTGAAACCGGGAAAGGTCAAGTGCCATGCCTTTCCAAGAGTTCAGTTTTATTTAGCAGGCTTGAAAACAATGACTGATCTATTTCTATATATAACACTCTATTGTAAATTGCGGCAGTGTAGAGGATTACTTTACTAGCATTCCAATTGTTTCTTGCTTTCTTCTTTTATCTCTGCTTCTTAATATGGTCACTAGTATCTGAAATTCCAAAGCAAGAAAAGAGTGGAAAGACTTTTTATTATCTTTGAATTCTGTATGCACTAATCTTTAAGTACATATATTATTATTCACACATTCACATTTAGCATAATTTAAAATTAGCATATGGCTATCTTATAGATAAATTTAAAACACCTATTGCATTATTACTTAACAAAATTGTTTAAATGTTGCCTAAGATAATGATTTGTGGCATGTTTTAAATACATGTAAATAATGTAAATATATAAAGAAATATATATTTAATATATAAATATCAAACATGTTACATAAAATATAATGTAATATAAATATTATATATTATATATACAAATGTTTATATATATAATACAAATGGATGAATTCTTCACTTTGTACAGGGAAGAGAAAGATGACAAGTCATCCAAGATTGGAATATGTAGAAAGCCATTTTATAACTTGAGGAAAAAGAAGTAAACTTCATTTTAACATTTCTAAACATTACATATTATTGGAAAATCTTTGAATATATGTACAAAATTAGTACTAAACACCACATTTACCACAATACCAAACTATAGAAAATTGAAATAATCTCAAAATAAGCAATGAAAAATGTTAAACAACGTGGAAAGAGGGGTTTGTGAAAAAGACTCCACGTACCCGGGTACCAATATATCTGGTAAAGGAACACAACTGAGGGATGCCTGGGTGGCTTAGTTGGTTAAATGTCTGCCTTTGGCTCAGGTCCTGGGATCGAGTGCCCCTTGGGCTACTTGCTCCTTGCTAGGCAGGGACTCAGCTTCTCCTCTGCCTGCCGTTCCCCCTGCTTGTGCCCTCTCTCTATATGTATAAAATAAATAAATAAATAAAATCTTAAAAAGAAAAAAAAAAACAACTGAAAAATATTCAAAGCATATTGTCACTGATTCAAAGGGATATTACAGGAAATTATTTTGAAATGCTATTTTTAATAATGACATGAAAAGCAAAATGACTAAAATTGCAGAGTTGTGT
The DNA here is from genome assembly GCF_002007445.2 of Ailuropoda melanoleuca. NCBI lineage: Eukaryota > Metazoa > Chordata > Mammalia > Carnivora > Ursidae > Ailuropoda > Ailuropoda melanoleuca. Next base: position 60,241,355 of record NC_048228.1, on the reverse strand, counting down.
TGGGCACCTGGGTGGCTCAGTCCATTAAGTCACCGAGTTGAGCTCAGCTCAGGTCTTGATCTCAGGGTGATGAGTTCAAACCTCGTATTGGGAGCCCACTTAAAATAATAATAAATATGGGGTGAATCTATATATCTATATGAAGCTAATATTTACTTTTTTAAATAATTTTTTTGCGGTATTCTTTTTTTTTTAAATATTTATTTATTCATTCAAGAGAGAGCACAAGAGAACACAAGCAGGGGAAGGGGCAGAGGGAGAGGGAGAAACATGCTCCCTGTTAAGCTGGGAGGCAGATGAGGGGCTCAATCCCAGGACCCTGGGATCATGACCTGAACCGAAGGCAGACGCTTAACCCACTGAGCCACCCAGGCATCCCTAATATGTACTTCTATAATTAAACGAAGTAATGTATTGAGTTGCAATTTTGACCAAACATTATGCAATAGAGATCCACTTACACATTGTTCAGTCATCAATTTTGCCCTTTAGACAACCATTATCAACTTATCTTTTTTCCATTCACAGATCATGTTTTTGGTGTTTTATCTAAAAAGTCATCACCAAACCAAAGATAACCTAGATTTTCTCCTATATTATCTTCTAGAAATTGTATGGGTTTGCATTTTACATTTAGGTCCATGATCTATTTTGTGTTAATTTATGTGAAAAAAAATTTTTTTAAAGATTTTATTTATTTATTTGACAGAGAGAGACAGCCAGCAAGAGAGGGAACACAAAAATTTTTTTGCCTGTAAACTTAATTTGTTCCAACAGTTACTTTTTTATTCAAATTTTTATTTAAATTCTAGTTAGTTAACATATAATGTAATATTGGTTTCAGGCCTAGAACTTAGTGACTCATCACTTACATATAATACCCAGTGCTTAACACAGTAAGTGCCCTCCTTAACACCCATCACCCATGTAGCCCATCTCTCTCCATCAAGCCTCAGTTTGTTTTCTATAGTTAAGAGTCTCTTATGGTTTGCTTCCTCTATCTCGCTTTTTCACCTTCCCCTATGTTCATCTGTTTTGTTTCTTAAATTCTACATATGAATGAAAGCATATACTATTTGTCTTTCTCTGACTGACTTATTTCGCTTAGTGTAATTATGTGAAAGATTTAAGGTCTGTGTATAGATTCATTTTCTTTTTGCATGTGGGTGCTTAGTTGTACTAGTAGCATTTGTTGAGTAGACTGCTTTTTCTCCATTGAATTGCCTACAATTGGTAGATTATATTTGTGTGGTTCTATTTCTGGGCTCTCTATTCTATCTGTCTATTCTTTTGCCAATATCACATTGTCTTTATTACTGTAGCTTTATAGTAAGTCTTGATGTTGAGTAATGTCAGTCATCCAAATTTGTTCTTCAGTATTGTGAGAGCTCTTCTGGATTTTCTGTGTCTTGGCTCAGTTTTTATCATAGATGCTCCATTTGTTTCCAAAATTGCAATGTATTCTCTAAATCATAGTCTGTCAAATTTGAATATTTGCATGTTAACAATGGATTTTCTCATAAGATCATAGGATTGGAAATTTGCAAAACTGATATACCTTTGCTCTGAATCAATGGCAATAATGGAAAAAAGGAAGGGATGTTTTGCCCATCAGTGGATAAATGGTTGTTACTCTTTCCTCTAGAGAGTAGTTCAATTCTCTGTATTTAACATTTGTTGTCAATAGACTAGTCAAACAATGGAAATTGTAGTCATTATACATGTTTGTGACATTTAACCAAGAACTGTGTCACCCACCTAAGGTTCATGAGGCAGAGATGAGATCTGGTTTTGTCCATCACTCTACCTTTAAGGCATAGTATAATTCCTGGCATATAGTAAGTACTCAACATTGTTGAATAAACAAATCATCATATAAATGTAATTTTTCCTTCTAAATTGATATATTAAAGAATGGTATCACAATAAAGTAGTCACTGGAATTTAAGAACATCTTTGATAGTAGGAAGGTCCTCATGATAAAACTATGCTTTTAATCAGTGCTACATCTCACCTGAGTAAGTCTTGGAAGACACTAAACCTGAGAAGTATAGGAAGCAAATGACAAACCACTTGTTCTGGACATTTTGTGTCAATGCTTATGGAAAAATCTTGTATATTAGTTACAAAGAATTGGAGTTTAAGAAGTTAAGACAAGAGCAGAATATCAAACATCAAGGTACACCATTCTTGGACCTAGGTAAATATATAAACAAGCAACATGTGTCTAGGAAATAACATGGTTTGGTGGAAATGGTATGGGCTCAAGAAGTTACTTGTAATTAAATAGTTATAGGATCTCAAGCTTTCCATTATCCTCATATTTTGATAACATTATAAATTTCATGAAATTTTTATGAAATCAAATAGGACAATGCATCTGAAGTACATGGAGAAGTTTCTGAAAAACAGAAGGCGTTCAGTATATACTCACAAGAGTCGTGTGCTGTACTGACTGAGCCAGCCAGGCACTCCCAATATATACTTACAATGTACTTTGTCAGTGTTGGTCTCCAAAATCAGATTTATGTCTCCCCAGATCAGTTCTATGCCTTTCTTCACCCTATCACCCTACTCAAGAATTCAAATTATTTCTGTTCTCTACCTTTCTAAACCTGAATAGTTATAATACTAGTTCACAGGAAAATGAAATTTATTCATAATAACCACAGTGACAGGCAGTGTTCTAACCTAATTCCGTTGACTCCCCTATAGATCAGCAAGTATATTATCCTCTTCCCCTGTGAAGTTTATATGGTCTTATTTTTTCTCCAATTTTCCCAATTTTAGTGATACCAATGAACTATGAAATGGGCTCTGAATCAGCAGGCTAAAAGCAGATAGGAAGAACCTTAGTAATACAAAAATAAATTATTTTCTGAGTCCCCAGAGGATATGAACTTTCCCAAAATAATATTTTATATCCTGATCTATTATATAAGTTTCTGAAAGTCCTGAAACTACTAAGTGGTTAAAATCACTGATGTTAACATTTCAATTAATACTTAATAATTGAAAAAATATATACATAATAACTAAAAAACTATTTTGGTCACATGAAATAAATCACTCTTAATAGAAGTAAAGGGACAGAAGAGAAAAGCAGATGTTGTTATCATGAAGCTTCCATTTTACATTTTTGATCAACAGGTTAGGATAGTTGATCTGAACCAATTATCAATAAAAAATGATGGTAAATGCATCAGTTCAAATTACAGATAAATAATGGTTGCTCTATTCAAAAAGACAGTGTAGCTGAAACATACAGGAAAGAGCTCTGGTATTAAAGAAAGAGATGTAGATTCTTACTCTAATTCTGCCAATGTGTGCTGTGTGATATTGGATAAACTGGGTAACCTCTCTTAATAGTAGTTATAACATTCATGAAATGAGTACATTCTCAACATGATCTTAAATGAGCCCTGTAGCTATGATTTCCAAGTAATATTAATTTATCTTTTTTAAAGTTATTTATTTAAATTCCAATATGTAAGTGATGAATCACAAAATTCTACACCTGAAACTAATACTACATTGTAGCCAAGTAATATTTAAAAGTTTGTTTCCTGTTTAAAAGAAGCCATAACGAAGAAGTAGAAATAAAATCTACATAATAGTCCTTCCTTTACAAGGTTATTGGGTAGTTAAGTAATGTTTGTAAAAATGTACTGTGAAATCTGTGACATGATTATTGATTAATAAATCAGACTGGAGTGAAAATATCTGTTCTTCACCAATACTATGATAAAATTAGTGGTTTACTGAAAGGCACATCCATTCGACTGAGATTTAATCTTCTTTTAAAGAAAATTGAGTAAAACATAGTCTCATCTTGTGTGTCTAAGGTTCAAGGTTTTTTGTAAAATTAAAATTTCCATGGAAGAGGAAAATGAAAAAGAGGGGCAGAACTTAATTTCATAGTTTCAAGCCAACCATGCATTTTCCGTTTATCTTGTGTTTACTTTTTTAATTTCGATTTGAGTATTTACTAAAATGTTTCCTTTGAATCATTTATATAAATTACAAACTCATCACAAACCATTCAGTCTCAGTCTCTAATTCAGCTTTGCCTGCTTCATTTCCCTTAATTGCACACTGTGCTTTTATTAGAGCAGTTGGCTATGCCCTCTCTTGCATTCTTTGAATCATTCCTGGAGAATTTCCAGATCATTCAGGCCTGCCCTTCCCCAGAGCCTGTCTTAAGATTGCAGTTGTTCGCTGATGTGTGTTGGCACAAGCTACCCTTCATTTTGGGAACTGAGGCCAAGCCTACTTCTCATCCTTCTTTCAGGGACTTGTCAGGAGTGGTGTGGACTATAAAGCTTCTTAATCATAACGTTCAAATAGAACCTGAAAAAAAAAATAAGAGAAACAAAATTCAATACTTCCTATGCAGTTTTTTCCCCCTCTACTTTGGTAAGTTGTGGGGAAATCATGGTCAAACAAAAATCTAAGGTTGAGTTTGAGACTCAAGAACTCAGTTTGTTAATTTTTTATTACATGTAGCTGATTTTTTCATTCAGGTGGTAGGATTGAAGCAGGTGAATATCTTTGCTTTCATAGATCTTCAAGAAAACGTATAATACGTCAGAGAAATGAGAATGAAGCATACAGAGTGACGGTATTTACCATCCTCATAATTTAAAGTTCAATAATAATATTATTATTCAAGTTTTAAAATGCATATTTAAATAAACTTATGTAATAAGGCCTGAGATGTTCAAAGTGAATTTTCAACTGGAAGCAGAGAGGTTGACCATCAATATTTCAAGTATCTTGTTTTACGATTCTCTGGCGTTGCCATATTGTTTTCATTTTGATACATCTTATACCACAAGACTTACATAGTTTAAATCTACTTAGAAAAAGAAAAGATGTCTATGCTGAAGTCCTCGGTATTCAGAGAGTAACAGCCAAAGCTCATGTCAGGCTTATTATGGTCCAGGCAGTGTACTCCATGCTTATCCACATAGCAACTCTATAGGACGGCGTTTATTCTAAATGCAGAAACTGACACATAGAATTTAAGTAGCTTGACCAAAGTGATAGTCAAAAAGTGGTCACAAACCAGTCTAAGTTCCTAATCACTTCCTGGCATCACTTTTCATGACCACACACATACATATACAGAGCTAAGCATATATATATATATATATATATATATATATATATATATATATAGGGGCCTATTATTTATCTTTATGTTCAATGCTTAAAATATAATTGTGACTGCAAAATGTTCGACACACACATTTTTCAATGACACATTTTCAAAACCTAGCGATCCTTCACATACAATATCATCTATGTATGAGTATGTTTGTGTGTACAAATGAATGTGTGTGTGTGTGCGTGATGATTTAGAGCAATTGGCGCTGTTCTTTGGCAGGCTTACTCTTAATGAAATGGTAAACATAATGTGCCCTGACAAATACATAGGCTCACACTCTTCTGGCTTTTATTCGCTCTAAGTTTTCCCCATGAGTTGCTTTACTGGCATTCCTACATCACAGCTATTCTGGGTTTTACTTGAGCCATGATGATACCTAGAGTTACATAATTTTCTTAAGGACTGATGCAGACCAGTAAAGGGCCATTATGTTTGCTATATAAGAAAATTAAACTGCACTGTGCTGAATAGTCATTTTATTCTGTCTTCTGATTTAGTATAATATGCAATTTCATAAAAGAATTGTATTTTCTTAAAGTTTCAGAATTTATCTTAATCTATTTTTGAAATAATAGAGCATAGCATCTAGTGTGTAAAAATGACAGGTATTCAATAAAGTTTAATGAATAAATTAATAAATGGAAATGAAAATATGCTAAAGACAGTATAAAAAGATGTATAAATATAGTTTTATGTTAATAAGTACAGTCAATATCATTATTGGGTGGGAATGTATTTGGGCCAGAATATTCCTTTGATTATATTAGGAAGGGATGATCCAGTCAAAAACAGTCATACTTTAACTCTGCCATGCTGTCTCCACTGGTAGAATGGAGTGACACTGGATGAATTAAGAGGAATCACTTATCAGGAAGATATAAAATCCAGGCTAATGTATCTTCTGGTGGTCTATATAATCACATAAATAGTGAACAATGGCAAGTCTTTATTTTTTTTAAAGATTTTGTTTATTTATTTATTTGAGAGACAGAGAGAAATCATGAGCAGGGGAGAGCCAGAGGTAGAGGCAGAGGGAGAAGCAAGCCCCAACATGGGGCTTGATCTCAGGACACTGGGATCATGACCTGAGTGAAAGACAGACGTTTAAACAGCTGAGCCACCCAGGTGCCCCAACAATGGGAATTCTTTACAGTTGAATACCAACTAATAAGGAATAATAGAATTACAAATATACCACTTTGTTACCATCACAAAATTTTTTCAGGCAAAAAAATTTTCAATGGACAATGAAACATGATATTTACATAGTTTTAAATATCTCCCCATAAAGTAATCACTAATTACAAAGGAAAATGTAATGTTTCATTGAAGAAACTTGGTAACCATCACCATAAGTGATCTATTACTACAACATAAACAAAAATGCAATAAACTGTAATTTTGTGTCCCCTGATATAAGGTACTAAGAAGAACATAATATTGATTCTGTACTATTCCTCCCAAAAATAGTTGCTCACTCTAATCATAAGAAAATATCAGATAAAAATAAAACAAGACATCTGTACTAAATTCTCCAAAAGTTACAATTAAGACAATGAGTAAATAAATCCTCCAAATGAAGACTCAAGAAACATGAACAATAATTAATATTTAATTCTTGAGTTGAGGGGGGATAAGGTAGAAACTTTCAGTTATATGTCATGGAGATGTAATGTATACATAACAGCATAAGGAATTAGTCAATAATGTCATAACAGCCTTGTATGGTGACATGTTAACTAGAATTATCATTAGAATCATTTCATAATGTATAAAAATATGGAATCAATATGATGTTTCCCTGAAACTAATTTTAATTTAAAATGATTCCTAATTTGCCATGAGATTAGATACAAAAATAATAATAATAATAATAATAATAGCAATCTGGACTTTTCCAGGAGTGACATCTTGCAACTCTTGACCTCCTGGTAAATGTGTTAATAGTTTTGCTTCTTTGGCTCGTCTTTAGTACAATGGCTTTCACTGTTATGACATTACATCATTTATAGTTTAGTGCAGTCTACACATAAAGGGCACTCAATAAATTATAAAAAAGAATAATCAGCATAAAATTATTATAAAGTTCACATTGCACCAACTACCTTTTACAGGATACCAGGAACTATGAAAAAATGTCATAAAAAGAAGTGCTGTGTTTCCCCTAATTGTAGAAGATATTTGCAGGAGTACTTAAAAACTTTTTTGGGGGGTCTCTGCTTAAATATCACCATTCCAGAGAGAACATTCCTATCACACCATCCCTACTGACCACAAGTCTGGGTCTTATCCACCTTTATTTCTGAACGCACATCACCATTTGACATATTAAGTATGCAATTCTTTGTTTTTGTCCTTTTATATCCATTAGAATATAAGCTCCACAGAGTAGGAATTAGTCTATTTTGTTTAACTTCTATCCTCGACACCAAGAATAATTGCCAGCAACATGGTAGGTTTATAAGAAATATTTATGGAATGTATCTTGATCACATTAAATATGAGGCAAGCAATTTAAAAGTGCTATAGATTATTGTTCTTGAAAGTAATCTTAAGATAGAGCTGTTTTGTATCTATCAGAATCAAATATATATATATATTTATATATGTTTATATATAATAAGTTTTTCTTGATGTAGAGAAGAAAATAGACAAAACTTTCGACTAGACATTTCTTTCACACCTCTGACTCTTCTTGAAAGTGTTTCTAGGAGGGGCACCTGGGTGGTTCAGTCGGTTAAGCGATGGACTCTTGATTTCCTCTCGGGTCATGATCTCAAGGTGGTGAGACCAAGCCCCATATGGGGCTCCATGCTGGGGCTCCATGCTGGACATGGAGCCTGCTTAAGGTTTTCTCCCTCTCTCTCTGCTTCCCATCCCCATGCACAGGCACGCACATGCTCTCTTGCTCTCTCTCTCTCTCTGTCTTTCTCAAAAAAAAAAACAAAAAAAAGTTTTTAGGATTTTTTTCCTGTTTTCTCAGGCAGACTACATTAGGCAAGAGGATAATAGAGAAGAGCCAATATTCCTTGGCTGTCAATCTAAATAGATATCTTGAATTTCCATAAAATTAAGTGAAAAAATGGCATGGACGTAAACCACCTCAGTTTTGAGAACAAATACTGACTACCTAATGTATCCAACAACAATTTAACTAAAAAAATGCTTATATGTCACAACTCTTTAAAAAAGTTTTTTTTAATTTTATTTTATTATATTATGTTAATCGCCATACAGTACATCCCCAGTTTCCGATGTAAAGTTTGATGCTTCATTAGTTGCGTATAACACCCAGTGCACCATGCAATACGTGCCCTCCTTACTACCCATCACCAGTCTATCCCATTCCCCCACCCCCTCCCCTCTGAAGTCTTCAGTTTGTTTCTCATAGTCCATAGTCTCTCATGTTTCATTCCCCCTTCTGATTACCCCCCTTTTCTTTATCCCTTTCTTCCCCTACCGATCATCCTAGTTCTTATGTTCCATAGATGAGAGAAATCATATGATAATTGTCTTTCTCTGCTTGACTTATTTCACTTAGCATTATCTCCTCCAGTGCCGTCCATGTTGCAGCAAATGTTGAGAATTCGTTCTTTCTGATAGCTGAGTAATATTCCATTGTATATATGGACCACAGCTTCTTAATCCAGTCATCTGTTGAAGGGCATCTCGGCTCCTTCCATGATTTGGCTATTGTGGACAATGCAGGCTATGAACATTGGGGTGCATATGGCCCTTCTCTTTACTACGTCTGTATCTTTGGGGTAAACACCCAGTAGTGCAATGGATAAAAAAGTTTTTTAAGTAATTATGAAATAGTTCTTTTAACTAAATTACGCATATTGTATTCAATGCATTATATTGACAGCTTCTCATTTTTTCCCTAATCCACAGCATAATTATATAGCAGTACTTTCATCAAATTTCAAAATACTCATTTTTCTCTTATGAAAATCAACCCGTCATTCTTTGGTATTTCATATTCTCTGTGTTGATGCTTACTGAATTGGCAAAACGAAATGGTTTACTAATCTAGTTACTCTGATAAAGAATAATATTAAATAGAATGTTGACATGAAAAATATAGATTTGATACAGAATGGAAAATAAATATTCTATCTGATACAGTAAGAAACACATGGGTCATGAAACTATTCCCCTAACACTAAAATAATGTTTACATTTTGCAGAGTGACAATATATTTTGGGGCGTTAAAACCTAGTGCTAATGGCTGCTTCAGAAGGTGGAGATCTGGAATTTTCTCTTTAACATTACTACCCCTTATATGCTCACTTCTAGTGGTTTTATGGTAGATGCCAGTATTATGTTACATAAAGTGTTGAAGTTTTACATCAGTAAAACAACATATTCATCACATATGCAAGCTGCTCAGAATCATATCTTCATTCTGCACTACTTATAATTTCAACTTTATAAAGTATGGCTAATTTTTAAAGTTATTCTATTTAGATTACTAGAGCAGATAATCTCCATTTATGTTGCTTTTCCTAGATTCATAAGTTCTGTGTTTGAAGGGAGTTCAGGAAAGACCTGTTCATGTCTTAGGATGTTGTTCTGCTGGTTAAAATTTGATAAAGAAAAAAATTAAGTTCACTTGAAAAATATTGTTTAATCCTCATATTCAACTATACATTAAAATGTACATTGTATATTCTACTGCATATATTTTTAAAAATTGAAATACATGCTTTCTAGTTTTCTTAGTATTTACACACTTTAAAAATAATTAAATATTTAATAATTTTATACTTTAATTGAAGATTTAATACCAACCTGCAACAAATAAACTGACATTTTTAATAAATGCTCTGGCTATCATTAGTTATAATCTTCAACTGTCTGTGGTAGGTCACGTTGCACTTTGAAAGTTCCATCGTGTGGAAAACCTTCCAGCACATTGTGTTGTTTTGATTGTGTCACCATTAATTTAGCAAATGACTAAGTCATATGCTATGAGATAATGCTTGCTTTTTTTTTTTTTAAGATTTTATTTATTTATTTGACAAAGAGAGAGCACAAGCAGGAGGAGCTGCAGGCAGAGGGAGAGGGAGAAGCAGGCTCTCTGCTGAGCAGGGAGCTCAATGCAGGGTAGATCCCAGGGTTCTGGGATCGTCACCTTAGCTGAAGGCAGATGCTTAATAGACTGAGCCACTCAGGCGCCCTGAGATAATGCTTGCTTTTAATATAGAAGGAAGGAAATAGTTATTTTCTTTCTTCAAATTATGTCAACAAAAGTTCAAAATGCACTTCAGAAAAACATAGATAGACACATAGATAGATATTCCTATGTGCCCCAATGTTGGAAAACAAACAGCAAATAAAATTGCCACATTTTTTGTAATGTCATTTTATATACTTACCAATAATCTTGTAACTCAAGAACAATCATGTGTCCTAAGTTTTATCTTCATTAAATACAATTTAATACTACAAAACAGGATAGTTAGGCCATTTGCAAAGTTATAAAGAGGGCACAACTGGGCTTGACCCCATATCTTTTGAGGAAAATTTAATGACCACCTGTATTTCAACCCCCAACATTTTCAGTAGAAGATGAGAAATGAAAATATTTATAACCAAAATGGAGATGGCTGTGTGTGATGGAAGATATATGTTAAGAATTTAACCCTAATATGTTCCAATCTGTGTTTGTCCATGTTTATGTAGATATAGTGAATATCATGCAGATATGAGGAAATATACATATTTAAACATATGATTATATATGTAGGTTTTAATCATTTTATTTTTGAAATATTTTATGAATACAAAATACCACATTTAATCATTTTATTTTTGAAATATATTATGAATACAAAATACCACATATGACATATCTTTAAAGTTTAAAGTGTATTAATAAAGCAAAAACTCAAGTTTCATGATATGGCATTAAAAAAATAACATTTAAAGTTCTCTTTGTGACCTCCTGCAAAAGCATCTTGCTTTCTCCTTCAGTTAACCTTTCCCTGAATCTCAGATTATTTATCTCTAGATAATATATTCTGTTGGGTTTCGGAGAACACTTTTCAATTGCTTTTCTTTTTCTCCCCCCAAGATTTATTTATTTATTTTAGAGAAAGAGAAGGAGAAAGAGAGAGAGTTGGGGGAGGGGGTGCACAGAGGAAGAAAGAAACCCAGGCAAACTCCACATTAAACACAGAGCCAGGTGCCGGGCTCAGTCAGTCTCATGACCCTGAGATCACGACCTGAGCTGAAACCAAGAGTCCAATGCTTAACTGACTGAGCCACCCAGGTGCCTCTGGAGACCACTTTTCAATATTTATAAGAAGCTTCTGTTCTCTCAAACATTCAATTTTTAAGATTTAGGTATATTCATGTATGTTGTCAGGAATGATTCCAATAGAAGAAAATGGTCAGCAATTATTAGATATGACATTCCACTTTTTTGTATGTACTAAAATTTCTGATATTTTAAAAGATTTATTTATTTACTTTAGAGAGAATGAGAGAGAGAGTGTGTGTGTGTGCACGAGTATGGGGAGGGGCTGAAGGAGAGAGAGAGAGACAATCTTTAAGCAGATTCCACACTGAGAGCAGAGTCCAATGTGGGGCTCGGTTAGTGACCCTGAGATCATCACCTGAGCTGAAATCAAGAGCTGGCCTCTTAACTGACTGAGCCACCTAGGCACCCCTGTTTGTGATTTGGTGCTTGATATCTGTATTACATATTTGCAGAGTTTGGGGGTTTTGTTTTCATTTTTTTTTTCTTTTACAAAAACTTTGCAACACAAATGCTTGTAGATCACTGTGGTACACACATGAAAGTATTTCACTATGTGTTTAACACCCAGAAGTACAATGGTTGTGCTGTAAGTGCAGGCATGTTCACTTGCACTGGCAAATGAAGATTGCTTTCCAGGGTTGTTGCATACACTTAAACATTCAGCAGAAATGTCTGAAATTTCCATTGCTCTGCAACCTCTTTCTGCTTTTGATATTGACATTTACATCATTTTCCCCCAATCTATGGTGTGGAGAATGGTTTTTCACTACTATCTGAATTTTCATTTCCAAGATTATTCATGAGATTGTGGATGTTCTAAGGTATTTTTTTATGATATATTTTTCCTTTTTTCTTAAAATCACCTCAAGACTTTTGTTTATGTTTTCTAATGAATTGTTTGCTCCCTTAAATAATTTGCAGAGGGTCTTCACAGTTTCTGTGTTTAAATCTTTTATTGATTGTGTCTATTGTTAATATATTCACCAGACTTTTTACTTGTCATATCTCATTCTTCTTAGTTTCTAAATTTTGAGGTTGTCTAATTTATCAGTTTTTTTTCTTCGCCTAAACACTACGGATCTTTAAAACTTTTCGTTTGCTGAACTAATAAAGCTTGTCTTCTTTATTTTATTTGAAGGTTTTCAAATTTTGCCTTCTGAATATATCTTTGTAATTCATTAAGAATTTATTTTTATGTTATAATGAATGGCTCATTTTTCCCCACATGTACAATGAATGGATAACCACCATTCACTTAATAACCCACTATTGACCTAATAGTCTGCAGTACCAGCGCTATCAATATGAATTTTCCATATAAATAAGTAGTGATCTGATTCTGTGGATAGGTAAGTTGTCCATTCCTGCACCATTGCTGTAGCATTTATTTCACTATAACCTTCTAAGTAGCTATGATATAAACTAGGACAAATCCTGTCATTTGATTGCTCTGCTGGAGTATCTTGTGTATGTTTGGCTCCTTTCTATTTTATGTTACTTTTTGAATTATGCTTTAAGTTCCTTGAGAAACTCGATTGTATTTCAAATTTGGAGAAAATAGCATTTTTATTCATTTTAATAGTTTTCCTATGATTCATGTATTTATCTGAATTGTCTGCAAATAATAATACTTTGAGTCCTGTGCTTTTCTTTTTATTTTGCTGGTTAGGATTTGTAATTCATTTCTTAAAAATATTTTATTTATTTAATTATTTAGTTATTTATTTATTTTTATTTATTTATTTACGAGAGACAGAGAGAGAGAGAGATCGTGCAGAAGTGGAGAGAGGAGCAGAAGGAGAGGGACAAGCAGACTCTGCCCTGAGCACAAAGCCCAACACAGGGCTTGATCCCACAGTCCTGGGATCATGACCTGAGCTGAAATCAAGAATCAGAGGCCTAATCCACTGAACCGTGCAGGCACCCCTTGGAACTCATTTTTGAAAAGAAATGGTGAGAAAGACATCAGCAAGAAGGTGGGATAGGAAGCTCCTGACTTTCCCTTTTCTCACAGACACCCTGAGTAAACAGCTGTACATGAATCAATTCCGTTTGAGAGAAATAAAAAAAAAAAAAAATAGTTGAGTGTTTTCCTACCTGGTGCGACTGGAAAAAATGTTCTCATGGGTTGGAAAAGGTGAGACATACTCTTACCTTAAACCCCAGCCCTGGTGCAGAGCCTTATAATCAGTAAGGAAACCCCAACTCCCAGCTTCTTCTGATCGAGCTAAGGGTTTGGACTACACATTTAGCACCTCACCTTTCGTGACTGCCAGCCAAGGGACTGACTACCCAAATCACATAGCTCTCAGAGCTGGATGAGGCTTTGTTTTTGCAAATCCCCTGGGGACTGTGTTAAACAAAGAGACCATGTTAAACAGAACCCTCCGGCAGCACGGCGCAGAAGGAGCAGGCAGAAAAGTCAAGGCTCCCAGTTTCTCCTTGGATGGGCTTTTACTGTATATTTTCCCAGCTGCTGCCTGAGAGTCAGGCTTCTAATTAGCCTGTATCTGGGAGCTGACAGGGATCCCCTAGGAGCCTGAATGGGTTTATATAGATACTTTGTCTCCCATCTTCTCTTCCCAGCTCCCTCCAACAATAAAAGAGTTGCCAGCTTTCCCTAGAAGGAGCACGTGCGCAACCTGTAAGGCTGCCACCCAGGGGACCACCCCCTACGCCACATAGCTCTGGGAACTCTGCATTTTTTGATCCCACAGGACACACGGCACAAAGAGGCAATTTTATATGAACGCACAAGTGGCTGTCCCCCCTGGCTCAGCACAGGGCGACTAGGGAAAAACACCCAGCACCCGGTTTCTCCCTGAGAGAAACTAGACTGCATATCTGACATCCAACTTTCACAACTGCCAAGAGAAAGGTTTCCAACTAGCCCATATCTGGGAGCTGACCGGGCAGGCAATTAGTTGTCCTCTCGAGGTCTGAACGGGCATGTGGGAATTTCCCTGCCTTTGAGCACTGACTAGACTTGGCACACCATCGTCTCCTGGGACCACTAAGAACAAAGACTAGGATTTGGAACAGTACAAAGCGTCTGGAGGCACCAGAATCCCATGCCAGGCTGAGCATTTCTGCATCTATACGCATCAGGGATACTGGCCTGCAGTTTTCTTTTCCTGTTGACCTTACCTGGCTTTGGTATCAGAATAATGCTGGCCTTATAAAATAACTTTGGAAATGTTCCTTCTTATTTACTTCTTTGGAAGGGTTTGAGAAGGATTAGCATTAATTCCTTTCTTAAAGATTTAAGAACTCACCCTCTGGTCCTGGACTTTTCTTTGTTGGGAAACTTTTTAGTATTGCCTTACTCTCTTTATTTGTTATTGATCTATTCAAATTCTATATTTCTTCACGGTCCAGTCTTGGTAGGTTGTATGTTTCTAAAATTTAATTCTTTCTTCTAGATTATCCAATTTGTTGGTGCATGATTGTTCATAATAGTTTTTCCTTAACCTTGGCATTTCTGTGGTATAAGTTGTAATGCCTCCTCTTTCATTACTGATTTTATTTATTGGAGTTTACTCTTTTTTTCTTAGTCTAGCTTAAAACTTGTCAATTTTGCTTATCTTTTCAAAAAAAACAGCTCTTAGTTTTGTTGGTCATTCTATTATTTTCTAGTATCTATTGCATTTATTTTTGCTCTAACTTTGGGTTGAGTTTATTCTCCATTTTTCAGTTCCTTGACTTATAAAGTAAGGTTGTTTATTGGAAATCTTTGTTTTTTAGGTTTTCTTTTGTCTTTTTTTCCTTTGTAGACATTTACTACTATAGACTACTCGGAACTACTTTAGTTATATTCCATTAGTTTTGGTGTGTTTTAATGTGTTTTCATTTTTGTTTCTCTCNTTTATTGGAAATCTTTGTTTTTTAGGTTTTCTTTTGTCTTTTTTTCCTTTGTAGACATTTACTACTATAGACCACTCGGAACTACTTTAGCTATATTCCATTAGTTTTGGTGTGTTTTAATGTGTTTTCATTTTTGTTTCTCTCTCTCTCTCTCTCTCTATATATATATATATATATATACATGTATTTTTTATTTCTCTTTTGATATCTTCTTTGACCCACTAGTTGTTCAGGATTTGGAGTCCAAATTCTGTCAAGAATCCACATTTGTCACTGCAGTCCCATGAGACCGCCAAATTTCTCTTGGTTTCTTTTCCTTATCAGTGGTAGTCCTCTCCCTGGACCTAAATCAACTTTTTACATTCTTGGCCAAGGAAAGAATCGGACAAACCTCCATGAAATAAATAAACTAAAGTCATCAGTTAAACTCCAAGAGTTTCTACAATTATTGAAAACGTATGCCTTCTCTTCCTCCTATTCCTTTTACAAATATCCAATGCCTAAAAAATGAATGGTTTTTATATTTTAAATTATTTTCCTGATTGTTATCAATGTAAGAATTAGCCTGTTACAGATTATACTTATTTTGAAGAAGAAATCTCAAATCTGAATTTTATTTGGTTTTTAAAAAGATTTTATTTATTTATTTCTGTGTGCGCCTGCACTCTAGAGAGAGAGTGTGCATGAGTTGGGAGGGAGAGGCAGAGGGAGACACAGACTCCCCATTGAGCGAGGAGCCTAATGCAGGACTCCATCCCAGGACCCCCGGACCATGACCTGAGCCAAAGGCAAACACTTAACTAACTGAGCCACCCAGGTGCCCCTCGAATCTGAATTTTAAAAACTGAGCTCTGATAATATTTTTCTTGAACTGGAGAATTTAGACTATTTACATTGATCACATATTTTTCATATGTTAATATGATGAATATGGATTAATTTCTATTCTTTTTATAATTTTCTCTTCTATTCTGCCTTTAGCCACTTTCTTGAATTGGTTTGTATTGCATCCTTTGTTTTTTGTTACACTATTTTCTTTCTTCTTATTCATTTTCCTTTGGGAATGTCACACTTTTTATATTCATTAGTGGATTAAAAATTTAGCACTCATGGTGTACCTGGGTGGTTCAGTCGGTTAAGCATCTGCCTTCTGCTCAGGTCATGATCCCAGGGTCCTGGGATGGAGCCCTGCATTGGGCTTCTTGCTCAGCAGGAGGCCTGCTTCTCCTCTCCCTCTGCCTGCTGGTCCCCCTGCCTGTGCTCTCTCTCTCTCTGTCAAATAAATAAATTCTTTAAAAAAAAATTTAGAGCTCATATTAAACTTAAAAACGTGAATGCTATTTGATAGATTTTCTCAGTTCTGAAGCAATATAATGAACTTTAGATCATTTTGTCTGATTAAATTCTTAACATTCATTCTATTGTTCTCTAGTCTGCTTATTTTATATTGTTTTACTTATGCCACAATTTGGTATTATTATTCAGTATTGCTATAAATTGTTTAGATTTTTCAAACACTTTGTTTCCTTTGATCATGATTTTTTCTCAGATTTCTTGGATGAATTTTCTCCTTTCCTCAAGTTCATTCTTCAATTTTCTAAAGAGATACTTTGCTGGAACAAATCTTGTCTGCTACTGTATAACTGGAAATATTTTCTCCTATTATTTAGTAAGCTATGCAATAAATATTCAATTACTTGAAGATGCTATTTTGTTGTTTATGTTTCTGTTGTTACTGTTAAGATATTAACAATGTTTTTTTCATTTTTCTATAACTGATCTATCACCCCCTCTTCTTTTTTTTCAGGATGCTCTAAAGATCCCCTTTTTTTAATATTAAAAAAAAACATTTTATTAGAAAAAATTAAATGTATAGAAAAGCAGCATCCACATGCACTCATCACTTGGATTCAATATTTATTGATTTAGCTGTCTTGTGTCAACTCCATCCACTTCCCAACCATTTCCCCTTTCATCTTCTGATTGTTTTCCAGTTAATCCCAAACATCATGTCATTTCGTACATAAATATTTTATATCCATGTCCAAACGTTAAATATTCTTTAGAAATATTTTTAAAAAACCTTTGTCATCTAAAGAATTCACAATAATTCCTTCATAACATGTCTTAATAATTCCATAATAGTTCCTTACTAACATCAGAAAAGCTAGTCAGGGTATAAAATTTCCCCCAAATGCCCTATGATCATCTTTTTTGCTAACAGTTTATTAATTGGATCAAAATTCAAATTAGATCCAGAGATTGCAATATATACACTCAATGTAATCCCTATCCAAATAAAACCCACAATTTTCACAGAACTAAAACAAGTAACCCGAGCATTTATATGGAACCACAAAAGACCCCAGATAGCCAAAATAATCTTGAGAGAGAAAAACAAAGCTAGACGTATCATAAACCCAGATTTCAAGAACTACTACAAAGCCATAATGACCAAAGTTTGTCCTGGCACAAAAGCAGACACGTGGATCAAGGGAACAAAAGAATGAAACTGGACCACTTCCTAACACCATACACAAAAATAAACTCAAAATGAATTAAAGACCTAAATGTGAGATCTGAAATGATAAAAAAATCCTAGAAGAAAATATAGGCAGTAATTTCTCTGACATCAATAGTAGCAACTTTTTCTTAGATATGGCTCCCCAGGCAAGAATGACAAAAGCAAAATTAAACCATTGGGACTCCATCAAAATAAAAAGATTTGCACAGCAAAGGAAACCATCAACAAAACAAAAAGGCAATCTACTGAATGGGAGAAGATATTTGCAAATGATATGTCCAATAAGGGGTTAATATCTAATATATCAAAATAACATATACAACTCAAAACTAAGGAAAAAAAAACCCAAACAGCCTGATAAAAGTGGACAGAAGACTTGAATAGACATTTTTTTCCCAATAAAAAGTAATACAAATGGCTAACAGACACATAAAAAGATGCTTAACATCAGTAGTCATCAGGGAAATATAAAACTAAAGATCCTCTTTTTATCTTGGTTCTGGAGGTTCCCTGAGATATATCTGGATGTGGATGTCTTTTTATTTACCATTTTTGGAAGTCAACTGTGCTAACAGATAGTGAGAATTGGTGTCATTCAGTTATATATAAGTCTTGGTCATTTTCTCCTCAAATATTCACCTTAGAATTAACTTTCTTTGAAAACAATGTGTGTTTTTTATATTAAGTTAGCATTTAGGTTCATTTTGCAATGAAAAGTTCAAAAAACACTTTTAAACACAACTCCAAAGAATGATCACTGCTAACATTTCAGTATATGCAACTATTTATACTTTAGTAAAATTTTAAAAAGTTTATCATAAACAATTTAATACAAAATTATTTAATAAATTATTTCCTAAGTTAATAAGTATTTTTGTACAATATTTTAGTGACTTCAATGAAGTCATTGTATGATATATCATACAATGAAGTCATTGTATGATATATCAAAATCAATTATCTATCTGTTAGAGATTTATTTCCAATTTTCTATTCTTATGCTTTGTTATTAGGAAATACTAGTGATAAAAATAGGCAGAAATCTTTACCCTTAACAGAATCTGCAATCTTACTTGGTGAGAACCAATACTAAATGATATAGGATAGTATAAATATAATATTTTGTATTGTGTTAAATACTGAGAAAAGCATATACAGATTATCCGGATTTGCTCTGTGAAATATTACAATGATCAGGAAAGGTTTCTCTGAGAAACTATTTTGATGAAGACATGAATCAGAAACCAGTCACATGGGTATCTGGCAGAACATTCCAGAAAGAGAACAGCAAGTACAAAGTCCCAAAGCAGCAGCATACCATGGGTATGAGGCCAAAGTGCTGGATTGAAGTAGACATGAAAGGACAGTTGGGGATGACATTAGGAGGTAGCAGAGGGTCAGGTCATGTTGAATTTTAAGGTCAATACTTAGAATTTCCTTTTACTGGGGAAGAAGCTATAAGTCTTTTGGGAATTCTTTAAGAAGAAAAAGGAGTAGCATGATCTGAATTAGTGTTATTTTGGCTATCTATTTAAGGATAGAGTAATATGTGGACAGAGAAGCCGTGAGATTAGTTAGGAGGTTGCTTCAATGCTCAAGGCCAAATTGATGGACTTCTACTGGGGAGGCAACAGTGGGAATTATACGTTGTGTTCAAATTCTGGAACAAGAGGAAATAGGAATCGCTGGCAGGCTGGTTATGAACAATAAGATTGTGGAAGGAGAGTATTAAGAGTGGGGCAAAGACTCTCAGGAGATCATATTTATTGGTAAGCATAGTGCATATCTCTACTCATGTAGTTATAAGGCCCTGAACATGAAATGCTCCATCAAAAGATATGAAATATTTTATATATTTTTCTATTTATTATCGAATAACTTTCCAGTATGGTTTTTCCTAGTTTATGCATTCCTGACCAGTGCAGTACAACTATTTTCTTTCATACTCCTGAATACTAATATTGATATTTTTAATTGCTGTACATTTCATGAATAAAGTGCATCTTAAGTTGATTTAATATACTCTTTAATTAGAACAAATCAGATGGATTTTAAACAAACTTAATTAAAAATACTTGAGCAAAAATACCGTAAGATTCTTCCTGCTTCTTATTTTATTCTTTATTATTACTTGATGTCCATGTCTTTAATTTTTGTAATAAATAGGGATCCAGCATATGTCATTTCTTGCCCATAGGGCATTTTAATCTGCTAACAAGTTGTGGGAATTTTCCATTATTCTCCTTGGACATTATTCCCCAATTTCCTGGGTTTTTTTTCCCCCAGACAGGACATTGATAGATAGCCTAGTCTCTCCTGCCAATGACTTAGGTTCTTGATTGAGTGACTCAATTGGAAAGAAAGAGTAAATTGTAATACTCAGAGGTATCTAGCAAGGACAGCTGTATCTACTGGCAATGGTGATATACAGGAGTGGGTGAAATGCACTGACTATTTTTAATTATTAACTTCCACAGACATGCTAGATGAGGCCCTATTTAAAAACTACTTCTCCAGCCTTTTAGTGACCCATTCACATTCTCATACCTTTGAAATATTCTACTTCTTGCTTATATTAGCCAGAGTTAATTCTATTGCTTGCAACCAATAACCTTGACTGGTATTGACTGCAGTACCCCACTAGGCTCAAATATTCTTGCATATTGTTATCTGATAAATACTTTAATGGTGCAAGGGTAGTGTTATTCATCAGAATTCCTCTTGATGAGAGTACTGCATATACTGGGAAGAAATATTTTGTGAAGCCGCTCGGAACTGACAATGAGATCTTCACTAAATGATTAATCATAGCACAAAAAGAGAATTGGGTTATCCCTGAGAAAGAGACAGAGAAAGAGAATGTAGCTAGTGAGACGGCATAAGGCTCTAGGCTGGACAGTTTTGATTTTTCCTTATTAAAAGCAAAACAAGGGACAACTGGGTGGCTCAGTCAGTTAAGCCTCTGACTCTTGATTTTGAGCCCCACGTGGGGATCCCCACTCAATGCAGAGTCTGCTTGTCTCCTTCTCCTTCTTCCCCTCCCCCCACTCATGTGCACTCTCTCTTTCTTTAAAGTAAATAAATATATCTTTAAAGAAGCAAAACAAAACAGTAGTTAAAATATTAACATTGCCAACAATTTTGAAAACATGGAGCAAATGGGAGTGTGAGTGGTGGGAGTGTAGCAATGTGAATATATAATGACTCAAGATAATTATTCACAATAGTCTTATAACCATATTATTAATAAATACACAAGTCTTTCTAAAAGATAGTTAAAAATCTACAATAAATCACATTTAAAAGCCAGTTCTCAAGATTTTTGTCTGTGTCACATATTCTTTTTTATCACAAACATAACTGAAGCGTGTGAGAATCGGTTCTTTTCTTTTAGGAGGTTATTTTGTTTAGATTATTTGAATGCATTCCACTATCTTTTCAGTTACAACTCATTCATTTTGAATTCTTATTTTGAGAAAAATGGCACATGTATGCAAAAACTGAGCTGAAATTGGAATTGAGTGATAGGGTTCCTGCACTTTAGAGTATGTCATTCTGTTTTCACAAAATATTTCTTCTTAGTATAAAAAAATATTATGTCCTGTATTGATAAGTACTACTTTAATTGGAAGTGACTGAAATCAACTTTAACTATGTGAAACAAAAAAGGGTGGGTGAGGGAGATTTATGGTTGGGACACAGGGCTACTTCATGAAATATAAAGGGGAGCTGAGCAAAAAGTGTCTGGTTGAGCAAACTCACAGCTGGGAATTTGATAACCATAATTAGGGCTAGAGAGTGTGTTTGGGTTTGGGTTTTTCTATCTGCTTGCGATCTCTATATTTTTCTGTAGCTCCAGTTCATTTTCCTCTCTTTCTACACATTGACTTTCTATATGTTATAGAGAACCAGGCAACCAGTATCTGCTGAGCTTTAGCCACTATGAGGAACACATAAAACCAACAAACCTTTGGTCTCCAAGTTCAAAAATCTTAAAGAAGGGACATTTTCTACCAATTGTTTAAAAAGACCATATGGATATAAAATATCTTTTGGATTCAGAAATTATCTATAACTCAGTAATCCAGTAATTATTACAATGCTATCACTATGAATTTATAGTGTCTCTAACACCATAGTGTATTGTACATGTTATGTGTCCTAGGCAGTACCCCAGCATGGATTCTCCAATGGATGAGTCATAACAAAATTTTATGAAATAATATCCACTTTGGTTTTTGAATCCTACAAACGCTTAATGCAGTGTCTAGCACAGAGAAAATTCAATAAAAATGTATAAAATACTGAATGTTTCAATAAAAATCAGTAATCTGATGAAGATTTCATCTTAATAATTTGAATATGAACTTCTTCGAGTGTATTCAAGGTTCATTTGATTATACATCTGCTTTATTTGAGCACCACTAGAGAGTTTCACCTCCCACAAAGTTTTACTTATCCTTATATTTTGTCTACAACACAACTTCTCTGTTCTCTGACTCTACAAGCTTCCTGTACAGACTAAACTTATCCCATTGGAAGAAAGAGTGTTCCATAAAGTTGTTGGATCAAAGAAAATAGGACGGAAAATGGAAATCAAGATTAGCACCAAGCAAAATAATGGTGTCAGAAGAAATTATCCAGAAAAAAAAAATCATGATTTAACAATTTGATGAGAATATATTGTAGCCTTTATTTCCTCCAAATTGAATCATTTTATCTTTTGTGCAGCTTTAATAATATATGTATATTATAATTGATATCTACTAAATGTGCATACTAAATCATTACCGCAAATAAGTGTTTGCATAAAGAACCCTTTAAATACCTTGAAATTAGTCATAAGTTTAGCTAAAGCAAACTATCAAAACATATCTCAAATTTTAATATCTCTTCTATAAAAGCTCCCTTTTATCTAAATATTATTAATGGAATAAAATGCCATCATTTCTTTTATTTCTAAATGTCTAGTTCTGTAGTATAAAATTAAAAATTCAAATAAATTAAGGGAAATACACTACACTAAAATTCTGCATCTTTCTTAAAATTTTACATTTTGGTTTAAATTTAAGCAAAATAAATCAATACACATGTATTTTGTATATGTTTCTCACATAAGCTTGTACAATAGCACTAATAAAAATTTAATTTCTTGCCCTCCTGCTACTTCTTGACAAACAGACTAGCTTCTGGGGAAATTCACAAGATAAGTCATCCAGCTACATTCTCATAAAAAACATAGGCTGTGAGAGGCACTAACAGCATTTTAAAAAATGATCATGTTTATAATACATATTTTAGTGATTTTTTTCCAACTGAGAATTAGTTTCTATAAAACCTTAGCACAGCAATAAGAAAAATAGGCTTCAGTGAATGTGGGTACCAAAATCCCTTCTTACAACGTCTTTTCAAAATTCTTAGGAAAGCTTCTGAAAAAGGAAAAAATATATTCTAACCGTCAAAAAGAGAAACACATATTTCGGGTTCCAACAGAAACTCAATCTCTACTTCCTGTTAATGACTAAAAATTCAGTTTGTATGCAAACTTTCTCTCTCTCAAGTCCCAATTTGATTCTCCCAGTGTGAGTGGCTATGAAGTCACTTCTTTGAGTTCATCCCTGCTTCAGATCATCAGCATAAACTTCCAGGATCCTCAGACAATTGTTAAATTCTGTGTTTGTTTATTATGTATTTATGTACTTTTGTTCCAAGTAGTTAATGAAAATATAATTAAACCCTAAAGGAATAAAGGAGAATAGCCCTATTCGAGAAATGAACAAATTTAAAAGTGGAGATAAACACAAACAGAACAAAACAACACAAACAGCAATACCTTGTAATTAACTTTCTTATTTGGAATAGAAAGGATCAGATACATATGTATATTTATGTTTAGAATTACATATTATAACATTAGAGTTACAATTTATAATTCTGGAAATACACAAAGGAAAACAGAAATTATGAAAAGAAAACATTTGCTTCACTTAGGTTTAATGGTTACATTTTGTAATACTGGTGTCTATTTTGGATGGTGGATATAAAAAAATGATTTAAATTAAAACCTCAATAAATTGGATACTAGAATTTCCTTGGTGAGTATCACAACTCTGCAATACATACTCTTCTCTCACAATGGAGAAAGGGAAAGAATTATTTTCAATCTTGCATTAAGTTTAGCCAAAAGGGCTTTATGAAAAGAGCAGAATTTGATATTTGTGGGCTGGAGTCTGCTCACAGAGCTGGAAGGGTTAGTTTCAGGAGGACTTAATGAAGGACAGAACCTGGAGAGGCACCTTCCTGAGGACAGCTCCAAGAGTATGTTGGGGCACAAAAGGCTTAGGGCTGTCTCTCAGGAGTAAGAAAAAAACTGGGGGGCAGCTATTTTTACCTCTTTCTCAGTTGACTGCCTGAGGAGGCATGGACCCTATCAAGAGAGGCGAGGAATTTTAAGTGGCCGTCTGGTGGAAATATATCTTCTCTTAAGTGAGACACAGGTGAGGGGTCCCCTGCAAAGGACAGTTTGAAAAGTCTACAAAGCATTCCGTGAAAGACAGAGTCTGATTACCTAGAACTTAGAGAATGTCAGTGACGGATCATTACAGTACTAGTCAACTGCCCTGGCTGCTTCTCCAACATTGGAAGGATCATTAACCAGGTTTAGCAAGTTGAAGAGATTGTGAGGCAAAGAAGCATTAGACTGGGGAAAGTTAGAGAATCAATTACAACCACTTCAGAAGTCTAAAATGGAGCATGCTAAGGCAGAGAGAGAATATAAGTTTATCTCCATGTAATTCAGAATGTGCCTATTATTAATCTGGTTTCTCTAGAGAATCAGACCAATAGAGTGTGTGTGTGTGTGTGTGTGTGTGTATTTATGTATATATATCAATGATCTATATATCTATGTATCTAAGTGTTTATCATCTGTCATCTAACTATAAAATAGAGAGAGAGATTTTTAAAAATTTCCTCCCGTGATTATAGAGGCTGGCAAGTTTACATTCTGCAGGCTAAGCCAGCAGGCTGGATACCCAAGGAAGAACTGCAGTTTGAGTCCAAAGGCAGTCTGCTGGTAAAGGTTCCTCTTCCTCCAGGGAATTTTATTTTTTTGTATTAAAACCTTCAAATGATTGGATGAGGCCCACTCATATAATGGAAGGTAGTGGGCTTCACTCAGTCTATTGATTCAATTTTTTTTTTAAGTTTGTACTTAAATTCCTGTTGATTGGGGTGCCTGGGTGGCTCAGTTGGTTAAGCATCCTACTTTTGATTTCAGGTCAGGTCATGATCTCAGGGTCCTGGGATCGAGCCCCATGTCTAGCTTTGCACTCAGCCTGGAGTCTGTCCCTCTCCCTCTCCATCTCCTCCTCTTCTCTCTCTCTCTCTCCCTCTCAAATAAGTGAATAAAAGCTTTTTTAAAAAGAATAAATATTTTAAAAAATAAATAAATTCCAGTTGATTAATATACAGTGTAATTAAACATTAGTTTCAGGTGTACAATACAGTGATTCAGCAATTCCATACGAAACCTTATGCTCAACGCAAATGTGCTCCTTAATCCCCATCACCTATTAGACATACCCCCCACTAACCTCCCCTCTGGTAACCATCAGTTTGTCCTCTGTAGTTAAGAGACTATTTCTTGGTTTGCCCCTAGCTCTCATTTTTCTCCCCTTGCTCATTCGTTTTGTGTCTTAAATTCCACATTTGTGTGAAATCATATGGTTTTTGTCTTTCTCTGTCTGACTTATTTCCCTTAGCATAATACTCTCTATCTCCATCTACATCATGGCAAATGGCAAGATTTAATTTTTTATGACTGAATAATATTCCATTCTGTATGTATATGTGTATATGTACCATATATATATATACACACACCTTTATCCATTCATCAGTCGATGGACGCACGGGCTGTTTCCATATCTTGGCTATTGTAGGTAATGCTGCTATAAACATCAGGGCACTTGTATCCCTTTGAATTAGTATTTTTGTATTCTTTGGGTAAATACCTAATAGCATAATTGCTGGATTATAGTTCTGTTTTTAATCAAAATCTATTGATTCAAATGTTAATCTTATCTAAAAAATACCCTAACAGAAACATCTAGACTGGTTTTTCAATTTTACTTCAATTTCGGTATACTTACAATACAGTTTTGTGTTTGGTGTTTGACCAAATACCTGGGTGTCATGGCCTAACAAAGTTGACACATAAAATTAATCATTATAAATAGGTATATATTTTAATCAATACAATGGATTTATTTTTAACTAAAAGAGATTGGAGAATTTTACTAAATAAATTGAAAAGAAGGGGGTGCCTGGGTGGCTGAGTGGGTTAAGCATCTGCCTTCAGCTTAGGTCGTGATCCCGGGCTCCTGAGATCGAGTCCCACATCAGGCTCCCTTCTCAGTGGGGATGCTGGTCCACCCCTCTCTCCCCACCCCCCCACCCCCCCCCGCTGTCTTGTGCTCTCTCTCTCTCAAATAAATAAATAAAACCTTTTAAAAAAAAGGTTAAAAAAGCCACGGATTGACCTTAAATTGCATCAATGAGATTAGGAAAATTAGCCCTAAATGCAGTCAGTTAGGGGAAAAAGTGATTTTGCTTCCATCAGACCTTAAAATAATACAAGGTAAGAATGGTAACAAAGGGAAGAGAAATCCCCCCACCTCTCTTTCTCAGCTATTATGGATTCAAACATAGGGAAAAAGAAATTACATTTTCTCCAGTAAAAATAATCTCATATTCATTTTTAATATAAAAGTGTAACAAAGTCCATTCAGTTTAGCTTACAAAATGGTCAATTACAAGTCATAATCCCTACTCTGGTTAACTCCAAAGTATTACCTAATTTGTACCTAATTCTAGGTGGGTGGATATGTTTGAAAACCTCAGAAAACTGCACTGGTTACACTCACTTTATATTCAAGAACAAAAATATCTAATAAGTTCTATGTGTTTCCCAATTTGTCTACCACATTTTTCTACTCCACTTTCCCACTTTCCTAGATGCCTTTTTCACAAAACCTCTTATCTCTTCAAACCTCCAGAAATTGTTGTTCTGCCCCTAAACTCTATTGATAAACATGCTATTTATTTTTCAGTGAAAATAAGAGCAATTAAAAAAGATATTCCACACATTCTTTTTATACATAAATAAATTTGCTTCCACATAAATTGCTTTAAGAATTGTTAGGATGGGTAAACACTTATATGACAACCTTCTTTGTAAATTCAATTTCATCCCTTCTTACCACCAATGACATTGTTCTAGGAATTATATTCTTCCTCTTAACCATCATTCTGATTGAACAAACAAATGCTATAGGTATAATAGTAAAGGGCACTATAACATCTCCTGCATACCGAAAGAAAAAAATATATATTTTCTTGATCTTGCTTTTCCCTTAAGCAACTACCTCATTTCTCATCTCCCCTTGATACCCAAACAAATAAACATCTTCACACTATCTCCATTTCTTCACCTCCAATTATTCCCTTAAATTATTCTAGTCAGACCATCCTGCCTGCTAGTTTAAAGAAATTTCTTGTCAAGGTCACAAGTGGCTTCTATTTTGACAAAACTAATGCAAAACCTTTAGCTTTCATCTTACTGGAACTGTCAGGAGTATTTGACAAAGTTCATCATACCCTCCTTCTTGAGAAACTTTCTTCATGTGAATTCTGGGACCTATTCATTTGGGTTCTCTTGTAATACGTGTGACTTCTACTCAGTTCCTTCTGTAGATTCTTACGCAATTTCTAAGATGTAGACCTCTACATCTTAGAGGAGCCATTCTCTTTTTTATTTGTACTCGATACTGAGTGTTTTTGAGTTTCGAGTCTGCAAATATCATTAACGTGCTAAGGATTTCAAACTTTGTTTCTTCACACAAGACTCTACCTTTAAACCCAGATTTGTGTGTCAAACTGCAAACGTGATATCTACATTTAGAAGTTACTTCAAACTTTAATCCAGGACAAAAAACATCCTTTCAGTAAAACTATTCTCCCACACTCTGACACTTCAGTTGGTGGACACACATTAACTAGATACTGTGCCACACACATTCATATGCATAAAGACACACACAAATGCACTCACAAAAATTGGAACTATTTTTGATTCCCGTCTTTTACCCTACATTCAAATCATCTTAATATCAAAAAAAAATTTTTCCTTCACATAATTTGCAAACACACACACACACACACACACACACACGACAGAGATACACACAGTCCAATCACCCTTTTTATTCCGGTGCAAACTGGAGTAATCTGTCACCTGGATTATTTCAATATTCTCCTAACTGTTCTCTCTCTTTCCAACATGCAGTCTCTATATAGCAGTCAGAGATCTTTTAAAAACAAAATAAAATCACGTTAACAGTCTTTACAAAGTACTACAATAGCTTCCTATTTTATTCAGAGTATAAATCAAAGTATTTATAATTCTCTACAAAGCTATGTGTAGTCTTCTCCCTACCATACATCCGGTTCTCTGACTTCATTTTCAACCTTTTTTTCCATTGGTTATTCTCTTCAGTAATATTTGTTTCTTTTCTGGGCATGGAAAACACCAAGAAGATTCCTATTTCAAGGCCTCTGCACTTGCCCTTTTGTCTCTCTGAAACCTTCCTGATTCCACCACAGGTGCTCACTCCTATTCTTCTTTTGGTTGACTTGCTCCAATGTGACCTTTTCATAGAGGGTCTGCCTGATTGCCCTTTATGAAATAGTCAGACACACCTAAGATTCCTTATCCCTATCAGCAGGCATCATGTAATTATATGGCACACATTTTTTTATTCTTTTTTGTTAATTTTATTTTAATTCCAGTATAGTTGACATACAGTGCTATATTAGTTTCAGGTGTACAATACAGTGATCCAACAATACATCACCCAGTGCTCATCACAAGTGCCCTCCTTAATCCCCATCACCCATTTCACCCATCTTCCCACCAACTTTCCCTCTGGTATCCATCAGTTTGTTCTCTGTAGCTAAGATTTTGCTTTTTGATTTTCTTCTCTTTCTTTTTTTCCCTATTCTCATTTGTTTTGCTTCTTAAATTCCACATTTGAGTGAAATCATATGGTATTTGTCTTTCTCTGACTGACTTATTTCACTTAGCATTATACTTTCTAGCTCCATTCACGTCATTGCAAATGACAGGATCTCATTCTTTTTATGACAGAATAATCTTCTTTATCCATTCTACTGTTGATGGACACATGGGCTGCTTTCATAATTTGGCTATTATAAATAATGCTGCTATAAACATAAGGGTGCATGTATCCCTTTGAATTAGAGTTTTTGTATTCCTTGGGTAAATACTTAGTAGTGTAATTGCTGGATTGTAGGATAATTCTATTTTTAAATTTTTGGAGAATCTCTATACTGTTTTCCACAGTGGCTGAACAAGTTTGCATTCCCACCAACAGTGCAAGAGGGGTCCTTTTTCTCCAAATCCTCACCAACACTTGTTTCTTGCATAATATATTTGTTTATTCCTTACCCTACCTGAACGTGAGACTATGATGGTAAAAACTTTATCTGCTTTGTGTAATTATGTAGTCCCTCCACCAGGAATCTAACATTCAGTAGATGTTCAATAAATACTGTTAAAATAATAGGTAGATGGATGAATGAATGGATCAATGATTGATCAATGGATACATGGTTAGATGGAGGGGTAGTTGAGAGTTATATTGTGATATCAGAGGTAGAAACCTTTAGACCACAGACCAAACACCAAGGAGTAACTAAAACTTTTAGAAACACTTGTGCAATTTGACACAGAGGATACCATTTCAATTTGAAGAAAAAGCTCTAAGGATAAAGCAATATTATAGGTAAAAGGCAGTTTACTCTGCATTTATGATGACAGATCCTAGCTTCACAGGTTTACCAATGCTGGAACAGAAGAAAAATTATTTTAAGCATAAGGGTAGCATGGAAATAGCAAGGAGAGCTGGTGGACCTAAGTGGTCAGAGGAATGATGATAAGAGGAATCTCACTGAGATCTGCATGGATACATGATGGAGGTGAAGTAGTGGGGGACAGAAGAGACGATGAGTTTTTCAGAGAGTCTCTTCAGTTGTTGATAGTATTAAGTAGAGCTGAACACATTGCCCTTAAGGTTTGGCACAATAAAAACAATTTTTCCAGGATATATCATGAAATTACTAGCAACTGGCTCTACATATTTTTCCTCTCTTACTGTTAAATTTCAAAACTCTGTTAAGAGGCCTGACTGAAGGGAAAGTTTCTAATTGACTTGATGAAAATCTCCAAAATATATCCGTGGATTTACTCAATGTTAACAGATTTTATAAAATCATAGAGAGAGCAATTTAATATTCCTAGTTAATTTTTATCTCATAACAACTAATATTTATCTATGATCCTCTCAACCTGGTTTTTGATATAGTTTGCTTAAGTCAATAACATTACTTTGAAGACTATAGAAGGGTCTGGTATTTTCTTGTTTTTCTCCTTTCTAAATTGCAATGATTTCTGTAATGAACTTAGAATTATAGAGATATAGTTATTTTGCTAGAATATTGAGCTTATGGCACTTCTCTACAGGTTTGAATGAGAAACATTGGATCAGACTATCCCAAAGATAAAGAAAGAATAAAAAAAGTATGCAAGAGTTTAGAAGACTCTAAATCAACCTACAATAAGTGTGGCCCTACATATATTATATTTTCCCACTAAAAGGAAATTCATAAATAGTTTTATTTAGTAAAACAGTTAGCTAGACTATTTTACCCACACATACAAAGTTAATCTGATAGGAAACATCATTATAATTTCACCAGAAAATTTTCAATATGATGAAGTATATGCAGTAGTACCGCTCCCTCCGCTTTATAAATAATATTTTCTCAATTATGCTGAAAACAAGGGAGTTATAAACATATCACATATTGGCTTTCAACCTTCTAGCAATACTTTAGGGATAATAAGCCTGTTGTCTTAAAAACTGAGTAAGATTTTATCTAGAGTAGTTTGATATCATAACAGCAGAGACACATGGAACAATTTAATGAATGAAATCTGACTAAATAAATGAGCTTATTCATCTTCAAATCTATACATACATCCCAGCCCATATCAGACAAAAATTAAAATTGTGCATAAGGGGCAGGGGAGCTTATGATTCATTTCATTTTCATTGATTAATAGATTTCTCATTTTTGCCAGGAGATAGCTGCAAAATTTCAATCTATGCAAGTAATTAATTGGATAGTCTGGTTATTTTCCTATCTAAGAGGAATGAACAAATGACACCAAAGTTTAGATGAAATAAATAGGCTTCTTTTTATCATCTTGCTAACATTTTTCCACTATTGTTTTTCAATTAACGTGTAAATGAAAGTAGCCTCCCTAGTGCTACTATAAAACAGATTTTATAACAAAAGACAAAGAGATTTAGTGTTTCTGTTGTGCATGAGAAACACTGTAACTTTTACAATTCAGAGAAAATAAAGGTGATATTATGTATTCCTCATTGTCATACAAAGACCTAAGAATGGATCAATAAATTTGCTTACCTATATTAGATTAATTTAGAAATGTTATAACACAGAAATATTCTGTCATTAATAATAGACTAATGGAGAATTTAATCTAAAATATTTTCCTGAAAACTTTATTGATGAGATGTTTTTATAAAGTAGCTGTTACAATATACAATGCCTATCTTCTGATTTAATTAAAAGAGAACACATCCTAAAAATACTTGTTGAGGAGGTTTAATAGGAAATTAATTAGGGGTGCCTGGGTGGCTCAGTCAGTTGAGTGTCCCGCTCTGGATTTTGGCACAGGTCATGATCGCGGGGTTGTGGGATAGAGCCCCACGTCTCTGCACTAAGTGGGGAGTCTGGAGTCTGCTTGAGGATTCTCTCTCCCTGTCTCCCTCTGCCCCTCCCCTGCTCACACACTCTCTATATCTCTTTCTCTCTCTCTAAAATAAATAAATAAATCTTTTTTAAAAAAAGGAAATCAATTGGCTACTATCTAGTCACTGTTAATAGTTAATCCAATCCTTTCCCATTAAAATATATTTTGAACTTCTTCATATATGTTTCATCGTAAATACTGTTGCCACTTTCTCACATTATACACACATGAAAATATCTATAAATCATAGATATATATTCCATGTTATATCTGCAATTATCAGTATTCTGGGTTTACTTGGTTAGACAGAGTTTGAAATCACCTGCCAAAACTAAGGTTAGTCTTTAAGTGGAAACTTAAGAACTTTTTCTCTTTTTTGAATCATTAACAGAAAAAAATATATATATTTATAATAAATATTTCTGTTAATTAAATGTGTTCAATAGATGAAACAAAAAACTGATGGTGCTTGATATTTTTGAAAACAAATCAAATATACTTATTTATTTTACCAGGTTACATGGTATTTATACAGTGATATGTGTAGAAATTATAAAGTAAATTTGGGCCATATTTAGAAGGATGAAGATTCTAAAGAATGAATACTTATTTGCAACCAAAACTATTTATAATACAACTTTTCGCCAATAGATCAGGACCAATTATGGCTGCAAATACAGTAGTAGATCTTCTGTGATCAGAGTGCTAGATTAAAAATTGGAACACTGGGCTCTGGATTTATTTTACTTCTGATCTACATTACCAAATAATAGACCCTAAATAAATATTTCAAAAGCATGCATAAGTAAATAGATGACAGCTTACAGACTTATTTTTGTCAACTATCAATGTAAAATAAAATTTCAAAATCATTGCATTTTATACCTACTATTTTTCTACTGTTAATTGTTCTGAGACCAAGGGACACCTGGGTGGCTCAGATGGTTAAGCGTCTGCCTTCAGCTCAGGTAATGATCTTGGGGTCCTGGGATCAAGCCCCATGTCAGGCTCCCAGCTCAGCAGAGAGTCTGCTTCTCCCTCTCCCTCTGCCTCTCCCCCTGCTTGTGCTCTCTCCCTCTCTCAAATGAATAAATAAAATCTTAAAAAAATATTTCTGAGACCAAATAGAAAACATATAGGTTATATTTATAAGTGTTGAAAATTAGATTTTATCTACAATTGGTATTATTTGTTAAAGAGAAAAAAAACACATTAACACTTTGAAGCTGATATATGCAATAGATTTACTGTAAGAATTGTATTCCAGGTGAACTATATAAAAATATAAAAATAAATAATGAGAAGATGTTGTGTCACATACTGGACAGTTTTTGAAGGGAATATTAGGACTGTGGATAAGGACTCCGGAATTAACATTTTTAAATCTAAATATAACCAAAAAAAGAGCTAACTACTACTTGATCAAGAAGCATTCTAGGACTTCTCATTCAGAAATAGTAGGAATTGAGATTTTAGAACTGTACCAGTTCCTGGTCTGGCCTTTAAGCTGGAAAAACCTTAATTCCATTTTGTCACCTTTTGATTTTGTACTTATTTAATTGTTTGTGTGTGTGTGTGTGTGTTCGGTTTATATCCTATAGGTTTAATATAGTTGAGAATAACATGTTTGTCTGGAAGGAAATACTAAAAATAAGACGGGTAACAGGACAATTAGTTGTGGTGGCCAGAAGAGTAATACACGGTTATGACCCCACCTAAAATTAAAGTAGTTTGGAACTATAAGGCATGGAGGAAAAGAAATCGAGAAGCCAGGCAAGTTTCCAGGACCAAATAAAGAAGGCCAGGCTTCAGGGTAAGTTTCTGTTACCATGGAAAAGTAAAACATAAATCAGAAAAGTGAGACAAGCATCAGTGCATTGTTAAAATTAAACACAAAATGAAGACCAGATTTGTAAATTTCCTAGGTAGATATAACCATGTAAATCACATAAGCAAAACTAAGTCTAGCTTATTTCATGAACCTAAATGAAACTTAACTTTGTTTGTTTCTTTTTCTCTAAAAATCATAAATGAAACTTCAGCTGTTCCCCCAAATTGAGATGAGGTGACCACTTTTAACACATAGCAGCATGGATAGGAAAATTCTAATGCTATCACTAAATATTGTAAAGAAAACCAGCTTCTGCATTTTCACTGTGTAAGCTGTCCTGGTACAGTGCACCTCCAAGCCTCATTCCACTGTTGACTTGAGCTTCCAACTTATGAATTGGTAATATATATGCAATATACTGAATACTCTTACTAAACACTATGTTACCGATTGTGTGGTTTTAACTTTGTTATTTATGGATTTTTGACACTAGATGACACAGTAGCAGGCTTCAGGCCAGGAACTTCCCTGTGGTTACCTCAGGCACAGTGAATACCAGGTGTGCTGGAGAGAGGCTAGTGCCACATAGAGACCAAAATCACACCACAAAACCAGAAAGACACAAGTCTTGGCATAGTTCCTGACTGATTGGAATTATTTAAGGAACTCAGAATGGTTGAACCAACTAGAAATTTTCCTGTTTTCCATCAGTCCAACTGATGATCTATTAGACACAGTTTATCTAGTTTAAAGTAAATCACCCTCTGGAATTCTCGGCTAGTTTCTGTGTGATCTGCTATAGCTTTGAGTTCAGTTAATTTTTTTCTCTTTCAGTCATTTAAAAATACTTTGAAGTAATTTTTATGTAACTTTTTGAATTTCTGATTAGTAACAGATGGACCAATGCTACCTGCATCAGCAATAACATTACCAATGACAGCAACAGCACAAGGAACACAAACGGGAAATGGTTCAAGAGCCCTACTTTACAAAAATTTACTCAGAAAAAAAAAAGTAAATTTGTTTTCATGGAGGCTGTCTCACTTTTTTATTTTCATGGCCTACTGATAAAATGGAGTGGAGTAATTACATTCTTGCATTAATCTCTGTGTGATAGCCCTGTGGGAAGAATGCTAGCTCTAGAAGACAGAGGTAGTAACAGACAGTTGCCACAGCATGCTCAAAAAAGACCTGGATAACACCAATACGTAAGGAGACACTGCCAAAAGGAAGCACTTGGCACCTGCCTTGCTGGAATAGCAGCATGTCAAGCAATCCCGTCCCACTATCCTGAGATTCTAAATAGGAGACCTTCTAATTAGACATTAGATAGATTTCATTCAGTTGCAGAGTGACAACACCAACACTTAACTCTAAGCTGGAAAATAAAGAAAAAAAAATGGTGACATGTATTTCTTCCCATTGTTGAAAAATCTGGTCAAGATGACAATTTGAACAAATGCAGGTTTCCTTCTTTCTTCTTGGAAATTTCTAGAAAAAATATCAATAGATATTTTATGGTATTATAAGTAAAAATCATATAAAGAATTGAAAAGATTTTGCCCTTTAAGAATAAAGGGAAACAATAAGGATAAACCTCTTTTTAAAATGTTTAATATATATTGTTAGAAGGTTTCAACACAATATAAGCAAAAAGAAGCCATAGGTGCATACATGCACATGTATACACACAAAAGCACATATCCAGATACTATTTGTAATAGCAAGAATGTTATAAATATATAGGAAAAATTAAACAATATATAGAAGATAGAATCGAAAGCATTCTGAAAATTGAGGAAAATAACTCACTTTGTTTTATCTAAGATACTTCTTTTGTAGAGACACTATTATTCTATACACTACTAGTATCATAGAACACAAAAATTAATGAAGCTATGGCATCATCAATTTTAAGTGCATCCCTGTATCAAAATGTTTTTATAAAAGTGTCTAAGAATCAGTTTAATACAGAAAATGAGGCAATACACTATTTTCTAGTGACTTCATTATAATTAGATCAACTGCTTTCATACTTCATACTTATATATGAATATATTTGTTGATATATGGGTCTAATTAAAGCTCCATATATATACATATATACATACACACACACATATATAGATATATATCAGAGACATTCTTCTGAAAAGATGACTCATGTAATGAAAATAAAATGAGTCCTTATACAGAACAGCAATGAAAACAGATTTGTCCTACTAGATAATAAAAAATATATAAAAGATACAGTGATTAAAGAAGGCATTATTGGAATAACAATGCTCAGTGGAAGGTAAAAGAAAATAAAATCACTCATCATGAAATAAAAATTAGTAAGAAATAATAGAAATAAGAATAAGAAATAGACAAGAAACATACTATCACCTTCAATGAAAAGAGGGTGAATGATTTAAAAATTATCATTCAAGAAAACAGAAATAAAATTAAATCATGTTAATGAGTAGGAAGATTCCTTAGAGTAAATATATGAATTCCAAAATTTCATCAATAAAAACCATGTAACTCCAATTAAGAAAGACTAACAGAAATTTTATATGTAAGCCAAAAAGCCGATTTTAAAATTTACATAGGAAAGCAAAGATCTAAATGAAGGAAAGAACTTTCTAATATACAAAAAGACTACAAGATTTCCCTACCAAATACTAGAATATGTTAAGTCAGGAGCAATGAATTCTATGCCATCAACACCAGATTATATAACAGATTAGTTAAAGGGTGTATGGAGTTGAAAAGCAGACCCACGCATACAGGCGTGGGACACAAAGGCAATGTAGAGCAGTGAGCAGAGCATAGCTATATGATAAATCGTGCTTAGATAATTGGTTACCTCTGTGGGAAAGAATTTGATAGCTACTGAACAGTGTACATAAAATGTATTGATGTCAATTAAAGACCTAGATGAAGAAAGCATTCTTTCTAAAGCTTATAAATCACAAGATAAATTTCTTTATTATTTCAGATAAAAAAATTCTCAAGTATCTATTGAAAATATATGCTATATTACATGTTAATGTAACTTAAAATCACATTCCATGCCAAGACGAAAATATCACAAAACATAAAAAGAAGATGGCTATATCATATAAAACTTTATAACTTTATCAAAGGACACCATACAATGTAAAAAATAAATAACAGTATAATATTTACCACTTATATGAAAAGTTACATCAAATCAATAAAAAATAATGAATATCCACACAGAAAGGAAATTCAAAGAAGAGAGACATGTATGATCTAAATACAGTATTTGAAAAGATGTTCCATAGTACTACTTATTAAGGGTGGACAAATAATTGATAAAATTATATACCATTAAAGGCCAAGCTGATTGCCAAAAATTAATATTTGTTACCTTAAGTGCTAGTAGAAATGTTGAGAAATAGAAATAGAAATATTTGTTTGAGAATTTAAATATCCATAAGGCAATTGATAACTAATTTGGCATCATCTAACAGAGGAAAAGATACCCCCAAATTATGACCTAGTTCGACTCTCAGTTACATACCCTAGAGAAGCTTTCACTTGTTGGGATTGGATGGATAGACAGAAATAATCAGAGCCTCATTCCATGTTATGGTAAAAAGTGTTTCTCAGTGAGGGTAAGGAAAATTAAATTATTTGGTTGTTCATGTAATTGGGTGCTATCAAACCATGAAAATAAATATACTGAAGCCACAGGGGCACCTGGGTGGTTCAGTTGTTTAAGGGTCTGACTCAGGGTTTTGGCTCTGGTCATGATCTCAGGGTCCTGGGATCGAGCCCTGCGTCATGCTCTGCACTCAGTGGGGAGTCTGCTTGGGAGTGTCTCTCTTCCTCTGCCCCTTCCCCTGCTCATGCCCTCTCTCTCTCTATCTCTCTCTCTAAAATAAATCATAAATAAATAATAAATTGGAACCACTCAAATTGATAAAAATGAATGTCGCAAACATATCAAGCCAAAAAACAACAAAACAAGTAGCGAAGGAAATATAAATTATATAGCATAATACCATTTTTATGTGATCTTCTGTTGTTTTAATGCTCAAAGCAATGCTGTGTGTATTTTTTAGGAGTATGCACATATAAGCAGATACTTCTTTTTTTTTTTTTTTAAGATTTTATTTATTTATTTGACAGAGATAGAGACAGCCAGCGAGAGAGGGAACACAAGCAGGGGGAGCGGGAGAGGAAGAAGCAGGCTCACAGCAGAGGAGCCTGACGTGGGGCTCGATCCCATAACGCCGGGATCACGCCCTGAGCCGAAGGCAGACGCTTAACCGCTGTGCCACCCAGGCGCCCCAGATACTTCTTGACTGATGTCAGGAGGAAAAGGGTTGTATCATGGGTAGTATAAGCAGTGAATTTTATTTTTGCTATACGGATTTATTCCTTATGCTTACTGATAAGTATATGAATGCTTATTATTTATTGTATGTATACTATTCTATACTGAAAATAGTTTATAAAATTTAAAAATTAGAGTCATGCAATCTTACTCAAGAGCAGAGAATAAACTTATTTAATAAAGTATACCAAATAATGACTTTAAGAACTTGGATGTTGGTGTCAAATAGTTAGCATTAGAAAATGTCTGACCTGGTTGAGTTATTAACATCTCCAAAGCTGTTTCTTAATCTGTGAACTTGAAGTAATAATAGAATCTACACTATAAGAGAGTGGGGATTAAAGTACAAACGCATGAAAACTGTTGAACATGGTGCCCAGACCATAGTATTTGCTCAATAAGTATAAACTATCATTGTGACTATTATCATCAATATGGATTGTAGATATAAATATAATTGTAAATCTTGGTCCCTACTAATCTTAATATAAGTTGAACAAATCAGGGAAAAATAAGAATAAAATGCTATTTGGAAATATTTAATAAGAATGTAAAAAATATTAAAATATAGAGAGTAGACAAGGGATATCATTCCCACATAAATGACCCTTTAAAATTAAAAGTTAAGGGGGCGGCTGGGTGACTCAGTTGGTTAAGTGTCTACCTTTGGCTCAGGTTATGCTCTCAAGGTCCTGGGACGGAGTCTGGCTTAGGGCTGCCTGCTCAACAAGGAGTCTGCTTCTCCCTCTCCCTCTTCCTCTCTTCCCTACTCCGGTTCCTCTCTCTTGCTCATGCTCTCTCTCTTTTGCATTCTCTCTCTCAAATAAATGAATAAAATCTTAAAAACAAAAGAAAGTTAGGGATGCTTCTTTTGCAACCAATTTCAGTGTTGTTTGTGCTTGTAAACTTTTTTTTTTATTTTATTTTAATCTCAGTATTTAAATTTAGTATAGCAAGCTTTTGAACAAAATAAAAGCTTTAAGTTCTTTGTACCAATAAAGCTGAAATAATATGGGGTGATAGTAAGTATATAGTTACATATTCTTTCTTTCTTTCTTTTACATATTCTTTCTGAGATGATTTATTTGAAACATGTTAACCTGAGTTACATCTGTTACTTCACAATTCTTTGACTCCATGGAATATTTTTGTTACAGTTTATCATCAACTGTTATATTTCTAGGAAGGAGTTGGGTGTATATGACACCTGACACATGTAAAGACCTTAGAAATTTGGTAGTGCTTCAACAGACATTATTATGGAAATTTAAAGACAATTTCCAAACCAAGGGGTGGAACTATCTCGGAGTGGCTAGGGTATTTTATCCATCTTATATTT
The DNA here is from genome assembly GCF_002007445.2 of Ailuropoda melanoleuca. Classification (NCBI taxonomy): domain Eukaryota; kingdom Metazoa; phylum Chordata; class Mammalia; order Carnivora; family Ursidae; genus Ailuropoda; species Ailuropoda melanoleuca. The sequence goes on along the minus strand of NC_048228.1, from coordinate 60,202,083 downwards.
CATAAATATGCTCTTTTAGAAGTTCTTATTTTGTGTTATTTTACTTGAGTTGATGTAAAAGACTTGTTGCATGTCTAAAAGGAAAAAGTGTCTTCAGAATTCAGCTAGAAATAACTGTCAAAATGACATGAAATTAAGTATATTAATTATAAATAATAAGTCATTATGAACTTTATCTATTTTTTTCTCTAAATAAAGTCTTGTTGGAAATAGATTTCTTTTCAGGGAACCATGGGAGCCTGGTTGGGTCAGTTGGTTAAGTGGCTGCCTTCTGCTCAAGTCATGATTCCAAGGTCCTAGAATCGAGTTCCTCATCAGGCTCCTTGCTAAGCAAGGAGCTCCTTCTGTCTGCCTCTCCCTCTGCTTATGCTCTCTCTCTGTCTCTCTCTTTCTGACAAAAAAATAAAAAGTCTTAAAAAAAAAAGGAACCATACAGTTTGATAGATAATTTTGTATTTTAAAAATATAACTATATGGGTAAAATAAAATAGTCATAGCTTCTGAAATTTCTATTTGATATGTTTATGTGCATATTTAACAAGTTGTTTTTATTTTTAAGCAATGGAATTTAATATTTGAATATATTGAATAGAACAATAATTGCATAAATATATATTCTTTGAAATGATGGTATATATTATATAAATTTAAAGATAAAATATCTGTAGAAAGCTTTAACATCATTATATAGCTGGTGGTTTTTTAATGTAGAAATAAGCATTTCCCCATAGATTATTAATGAATTTGCATGCCTGAATTTTTTTAAAAAAAATAATGTAGATTTAACTAAGATCTCTTTGAAATAATGTAATTCTCCCTGGCTCTTTCAATGCTATGAAAAATTTTATTAAAGGAAATACTTTTATTTAAAATGTTACTCCTTTTCAACAATGGTTATTTGAAGTGATGAAAATAGTCTAAGTTGTATATACACATCACATTTCCTCTTTTACTCCCACATTCCTATTTACTACATTTACCAGTCTTATATACTGACTGTGCTCATAAGAGTATCATGGGTTTAGGGAAAAATTCCATTCGCTGACAATAAACTTTTAAATAATTCATTTTCTTAGAAAAGCTTACATGGCAAAAGTCTAATGAAATGACTGTTGTACCAATTGATCATTATGGTAAACTTTACAAAATTAATGCTGTTGACAGACTTTTATTTTAAATATAAATAGATGATTCACTTGGCATTATTATAGTGACTATACTTTTCAACAGAAATTTCAAATATGATTTTTAAAATATTGGCTATGTATGCCTCAAAAAGAATCATGTAATTAAAGCCGCAATTCATCTTAATTACAATAAAAAGATAATAACTTGAAAATAAGTGTCATATTTTAATTGGAAAAGAGAAAAGCAGTCTGTGTTTGTAATCTTTTTTGTTTGTTTTAGTTTTTTTATTTGTTTTTCAATTTTTTATTATATATTTGTTATTTTGAGAAAGGAGACACATAATTAAATTTCACACTAATGTTAAATTATCTTCTATAGAAGAATCAAACATTTATCAATAGTTCTTTAAAAATAATTTTAGATTTTATTGTGTATAAATCACCACCTTATAATTGTTTAAATCTTGTGAGCAAGCACATGTCTTGGAATGATTATTAAGAAGAAGAGATTTGAATTAAAAAATAGGTATTTATTTCTTTCATGAAACAGTTAAAAGCATGATTGAGATATCTGGATAGATAAGGACTTGTGAAGAGTATTTATATTTATTAAGGACCTACTGTTTGTCAGCCACCATTCAAAATATACAATACATTTCGGGACACCTTGGTGGGTCAGTGGGTTAAGCCCCCAACTCTTGATTTCAGCTCAGGTCATGATAACAGGGCTTTGTTCTGGGGCATGAAGCCTGCTTAAGATTTTCTCTCTCTCTCTCTCCCTCTGCACTTCCCCCCCCAACTCTCTCTCTAAAACAGCAACAACAAATTAACAACAAAAGTATATATGATATGTTTCATGTAATGTGACCTTCACCACACCATACAATTTACTTGTGAGAAACTTGAGACTTTCAGAGGAATGAACACAAAATTAGTAAACAACAAAGTCTCAAAGTCACAACTCCAAGACCTTTCTATAACACACCACGTACCCTTAAGCCATCGCATTTATTAAGACTTGTTATTAGGCTTCGCATAACTCCATGTAAAGAACTGTATTGCAATATGAGCAATGCTTTAAAGAGAAAATTGTCAGGTAACTCGGAGGGAGAGTGCATCATTGCTTACAGAATAAATAAAAATAAAATCTTACCAATTTGTGAAAATAAATTTTAACACATGCTTTAACACATATTTATGTTTATGCTCTCTAATTTAAAAAAAAAAATTCTACCAAGATTGGCATTTCTAAAATACCCAGAGTTGGTACTGATCTGTATAATTTAGCTGTAGACAATGTGCTCTTTCCCGGGGGTGGGGGAGGTGGAAAACAACAACTTTTATCTACCGATGTAAGCTTTGGCTCCAGAATGATAGTATCAAAAGGGCCAATGTAGAATTTAGCGCTTCAAGCTTTAACTTGGAAATAGGGTCTCTATAAGCAGTAGGTGCTAAATTATGTCTCTTTAATAGTCAATAAAACTGGCAAGAGTCATTGCTTACTACCTGATAGCTAGTAGGTTTTCAAATGATAGAATTCATTTGTCACCCTCCACTTAGCATATCTACAACTTGCCAACAAGAAATGCCATCTTCAAGCAGTTATTTTAATGAGTGAAAGATTAAATGCTAAAATAAGAGGTGATAGAAGGGAAATGTGAAAAGCAATTATGTCCTGTCTCTTAGGACAGAAATGGGGATCACCTGGAGGTTCCTATCTTTTCTCGAAGAGTTTATGTAAAAGACACATAAAACAGAAAAGTGAATAGCACTGCATTAAATGAGGACATGCTTTCAGAGGCATCTGTGGATAAGATCTTTTAGGGGTAGTCTCTATTGTAACTAATCTTAAAACAGCATTCCGGGACTAAAGAGGGGGTTGTTAACGATTCACTGAAGCAAATCTACATCTATGTGGAAATGTCACTCTTGCTGTTACACGTGAGTACTAAACATACCTGCCAAAACTCTGGCTACAGTAAATCCTACTAACATTTGTCTTTTTATTCAATAATATCTGATTGAATTTTGAAAGACTTCTTGAGATAATACACATTTCTCAGAGTGATTTTGTCACTCACTGAACACAAACTGGGATAGAAATAAATTATATTCCAGGGGCGCCTGGGTGGCACAGCGGTTGGGCGTCTGCCTTCGGCTCAGGGCGTGATCCTGGCATTATGGGATCGAGCCCCACATCAGGCTCCTCCGCTGGGAGCCTGCTTCTTCCTCTCCCACTCCCCCTGCTTGTGTTCCCTCTCTCGCATCTGTCTCTCTCTCTGTCAAATAAATAAATAAAATCTTTAAAAAAAAAAGAAATTATATTCCAGAACAAAATGTGGTTGAGAAAATAATAAAATTAGTTATGCACTAATAATATACTTTGTTCTAAGTGCCAAGAGATAAGTCTCTGAGTTGCTCTACCATGAAAAAGTTGTCATCTAGTGATGAAAAATCATATAAAATGGAACAATTTGACGTTGCAATAGGCATTGGCAGTGTATCAGGCCTTCTTATCATTTTCAGGCAGTAAAAATCACCCCAAACTGAAGAAAAATGAGTTTCTTAAAAGAAGTTGCTTCTCTATGATACTCAAACATTTAGCAGGCTTTTCTTGTGTATTGCATTTAAATAAGTATTTAAGTTTATATTTTATGTCAAAATATTCTCTTTGCAATAATCTCATTTCTTCCCTTTATCTCTTTTTATTTAATTTATTTTTCAAAGCTATTACTCAAATGTATATTCTTTCCACAAAATTCCAGTATGCAGTGACAGCTTTGTGCTCAGAGTTCCTCTATGTATCGGGCTTGAGAGGCTCTGAGCAGGACACCTTCAGTGTCTGAAAATTCTTTGACAAGTTGAAGTTTTTTACTGACAATTTGCTAAGGACAAAAATTTGTTAACAAAAGCATGGTTAGTAATGTATGTTTTTTGGGAATTTTGATCTTTTTTTAATTCATCACAGAAACCTGTGTCTGTGTCCTCAGTCTTGGCAAGGGAAAGAACAAAGTTGAAATAATGAATAAATGAAAGAATATGACTAACAGAATATTCTTTATTCTTTTTCATAAGGGATGAATAATATAACAAGTTATCTGAGAGCCAGGTAAATGGGTAAAGTTCAAAGCTAACCACATTGAAGGAAAACTGAAGTTAGGTCTGACCATACATACCAAAGAGAGACATTCAGGAAGTAGATGCTATGTGTATATTGATAGTATTGAATTTTGTCCCAATTTCTCTTCTGATTTTATAGTACAATTGCGTTGCTAGTCTGTGATTTTAATACAAATACTGAATACAGGCAAAATTATTTCACTTCTCTGAAATTCCCAGTATCATAACCTAACAAGAACATTTTCCTCCCACACTTGTAATTATCATTTGAAATCTGAAGTTTTCAACTAGAATAAAAAGATAAATGAGTCTTTTAGTTTATGAAAATTGTTTCTGTAACTATTTTGTTCTATAAGTTTTCTCTACTGGAGGCGGTTGGATTTTCAGATACACCTATTCTTATAGATAAGCTACAGTCTTTAAAATGGGTGAAAAAGAGCTATCTGATTTGCTTTAAGTTTCCTTTGACAACTGCTTGAAATTTCTGTAGATTTAATACTTCATGAGGAAATCAAAATAAAACTTTACCAAAGTTATTTCTATGAGTGACTATACTTTTTGGGCTAATTTGTCTGATATATATTCCTTTTAAAGAAATCTGTGTTTTAGCTCAGTCCACTGATTATGTTCTCAAACCTCTCAACGAAGAAAACGTACTTGTAATTCAAAGGACTTTAAAAGACCCTTTATAATAAAGAAAATATAACTCTAGAGCTTATCTATGCATAATGCAAAAGCAAATTACACATTTCATGTTAAAATTGGATATTGTGAATAGACCCAGAAGCAAGGTAACCTAAAGGGAAAGCTATTTTCATGCAGTTTTATAAATGACATAAGACTTACAGTGGATTTTATCATTAATTCAACTATGCATTCTAATGCATTGTCAAGTAAATGTATTTTAATATATTTAATTGAAATTAAACCATTTCAAACAATTTAATTTGAAATTCTCCAGAGATAATAAATGTTTTACCACTGAACTTTTAAAACATATAAACATTTTAGAGGCTTATATTAAGAGCCAGTGTGTCAAGGTTCAATAAGAGGCACTATACCATTAGAAGATATTTATGGATATAATACAGAATTTTTCAAGGGATTTGATCTTACACAATTGTGGGAGCGGCTTGGGCATTCTCTGTAAGGTTACTGCATCCATGTCTGATGCTAGAGCCTGGAGTCTCCAAGGCAAGTTAGTTAAGACAGAGGAATAACTGGCCCAAAAGTTGAAAAAGCTGAAGTAGGATCCAAGGATGGTAGACCAGCTGTAGTCCTACCTGCAGCCTTGTGCTAAGGAGATGAGCCAGTAGATTGGTGACCACGTGTGCAACTATAACATAGCTGCTGCTCCATCTCAACCCTCCAAATCTTGCACAAAGACCTCTTATGTGGCCCGTCTTCAATGGAAACTTCAGGGTGAGGAGATTTGGGAAATGTAGATCAGCATAGCGAGAAAGTGAGACAATACAAAGCCACCACAGCCAATAAAATCTCTGATTCTACTTTTCAGCCCCTGAATTTAATCCCCAAATCATCTACTTTATTAGTGTTAATAAGCTTCTATTTTGTTTCCAATAAGATATGTTTGCAGTAGCACATTTTGTTGCAGTCACTCTATACTGTATGTAAAGATGACGGTTTTTTAACTGAAATTATAACTTAATCGGACTTTATTAATATTTATGTAAAGATGATTTATATAATGTTTAGATAAGCATGAAATGAAAGGAAATCATAGTTTGCATTGATTGGAGGGAGAGGTAAAGAAAACTGTCTTTTTTTTTTCTGGTACTAAGACCAAATTTAAATTAAAAAGCAACTGATAAGCTACCAAATTTAAATTAAAAAGCAACTGAGAAGCTATGCATAAGGTAGCAGAAGCTTTATTATGCATATTTTAAATGATCTGTAAAAGAAATTCTAAAATTGTATGACTTCTTAATTCCTAATTTTCTCTGTTTTATATGTCATCATTAATTACCTATTATTTTTCAGAAATAGAACATAACATTGCCTATATATTTGGTAGTTCTTTGTATTCTCAAATGATGAAGTGAATATCATAGGTTACTCAGTTTAAAAGTGAGAGGAATGCTTCTATTCCATGACAGAAATAGCTATTATTAACTGAGTACTTCCTTTATGTGAAATACCTGATACACATCATAGAAATTACTAGTGAAATAGGAGCCCATTTCTTTTTTTTTTTAATAGGAGCCCATTTCTTATGACTCTACATGTCTTAACAAGTTCCATCAAGACCGATGTTCATAAAATTTCTCTACAGTACTTTGCAAAAACTTTTAACTTTATCAAGAAAGATACAAAAACCCATAATATAATTTTTGTGTTCTAGGCAAAGAGATAATAATGATATTTAATTAAATATATCAGTATTGAAAATATCCAAATTTCTCATCATTGTTTGGATAAACTGAAGATCAAATGATGTCTGAACTTCAGTGTTAACCCCCACTGAGTGCTCCAATGTGTAACTGGGAATCCCCAAAGACAGCCTAAGATGATCTTAGAAAGCAAACTTGGTTTCTGACTGGGGTAATCGCTGGCCTCAATTGCTTCTATTTTTACCATTTCACCTCTTCTCTGGCCTCTGCTATCCCAAGATAACTGTCAACACTCACCCTCAGCTCACTGCTCTGATCTCTTGCTCCATCTAGGTAAAGATGTCCTCTCCTCACCTCAATTAGAGACAAACTAAAATTGTTGTCTCTAATCTTTATGAAACTAAAAGGCCCGGCAGTCTTTCATGATTGGTCATAATTAGTTACAGAGATTCTCATGAGGCTTTCATAGAATTAATGAATTTATACAGGTAAATTATCTAACAAATACTTGTAATATAAGAGATTTAAATATATATATATTTGTAATATTTGGAAGAAAAATGTCAGTAAGCAGCCACTCCTGGTATGTCATTTTCACTAAGCTGAAGTTTACACAACAGGAAATGTGTGGTTCTGTATTCATCAGATGTGAAATCTGATCAAATTTTCCTAGTTACTTTGTATTCCAATACAATGACTTTTATATTTCAGTGACGTTGACTTAATGAGTTATACGTTGTAATTAAATGAATACATATTTCTCATAGAGACCCAATTAAAACACAATTGATTCCTTATATGAATATTATTTATTTACAAGAACAATTTGGCATTATTTTACTAAATGCTATGAAGTTGTGACATTATTTTGTTATTGTATGTGTCCTCTAAGATGAAAATTGTCTAGAAGTTGTACTCATTCATGTTTTTAAATTTTCCCATTGTTTAAAATATTGTTATTTAAACAGAAAATATGATGAAGAAATACACATTCTTGGGTTTCTATTTATTGTGAATGAGGCACTACATGATTCCTAGTCAGTAAATATCTAATTTAGTGAATGTTTTTCACTGAGTTGGATTTTAAGACCTCCCAATAATGAACTTAAGGTGGAAAACAATATTGAATCCACTAAGAATGTGAGACTCTGCAAATGGTTTTCTTTGGTGTAGTTTTAATTTTAAATGCTGTAATAAATTATATATTTTTAGCATCTAGTGTCTGTTTCCCAGCATGAGTCACCGTTGTAATTTTTCTCTTGAGTCTCTACTTAGCAATAATGTTATAAAAATTTTTCTAAAAGAATGATGAACAAGTCATTAATCACTCTTTTATTATTTTAGAAGTGTGAAGACCCAATTTTACAATTGTTTAGATTTGAGCAATCAAAGCAGATGAGAATTCTTTAATAAAAAGCATGGATTATGATAACTAGTCAATTTTGTTCATATCCAAAACATTAAAACTACTATGACTCAAAATTTCTCAGTCAAATAAAAGATCACTTCCAAACCAAATTCTGTTATTTCAGCTTTGAGCTGGTGCAATATTTATTATTTTTGGAAATTAATTTGTTGTTGTATAAATTTTTTTAACCGGAATGAAACTTAAAAAATAATTTTCTTAGAGATGAGATTCAATTTGAGAGAATCAAAGACTATAGACACGTAGTAGAGAGCTAAATACCCATAATGTATCTTTTTTATATTATTCTTATATTAAAAAAATATTACACTAACATGTAATGAAAGAGTATACCTATTAATATATAGTTATTTATCGAGTGTTATGTATAAGTGTCCTCGTAAGTTCAGAGAATGAAAGAAAAAACAATATTAGTCTAATTACCATATCTGAAGTGCTACAGTACAACCCCAAAGTGTCAACAAATATTCGTATATAAATAAACAGAGGATGGTTTGATCTGAACCAAAATTCACCCCAGATGGTGCAAACCAAAGGATTGCAAGAGAAGGATCCTCTCATAGGTAAAGGCAAGCTTAAAGAAGTAAGCAAAGATTGTGAGGTAATCAATAATCAGCAACAGCAGAAAACCCAAACTACCTCTGGACTAAATGGACCCACGGAGGAACTAGGGTCACTGGAGATAATAGAGAACAGGTGCTGTGGGGAAGGGCTGCAGTCTGGGAATGACACAGCTATTGCTAGAGATGCTATAAAGAAATAGGAAGAGAGAAAAAAAATCAAAAACAAGCAAAATGTTTTGTTTTTTTTTTAAATCTCTCTCCTCTCTGTCACCTATAACCTGTAAGTATCTCCCCACTGCCTGAACTTCCAGGAAGATAGCTGGTTAGGAAATCCTTGTCATGCTGTCTTTGGGATATAGTTTTTTTTTTTACATTTTTTTTTAAATTCAAATTCAACTAGTCAACATATAATACATCATTAGTTTTTGATGTAGAGTTCAATGATTCATTAGTTTTGTATAACACCCAGTGCTCATCACATTACATGCCCTCCTTAATACCCATCACCCAGTTATCCCACCCCCCCCAGTTCCCTTTCCGCAACTCTCGGTTTGTTTTCCGATGTCAAGAGTCTCTCATAGTTTGTCTTCCTCTCTGATTTCTACCCATTCAGTTTTCCCTCCCTTCCCTGTGATCCTCTGTGCTGTTTCTTATATTCCACATATGAGTGAAACCATAGGATAATTGACTTTCTCTGATTGACTTATTTCACTTAGCATAATCCCTTCCAGTCCATCCAGGTCGATGTAAATGGTAGGTATTCATCCTTTCTGATGGCTGAGTAATATTCCATTCATATATACATAGGATATAACCTTTTATGTGCAGAGCGAGGCAAAGAGAGTCAGAGAAGAGGAGTACAGGCCAAATGGAGAATGACCTGCAGAGCACCCTTGCTGGTTTCTGGTCTATCTACAGATTTCTCTCCCAAATTTTATATTTTAAGTAAGTCACTTTGATGGTGATTTAGAAGGGATAATAGTAACGAACAGCGCTTCCCTTAGCATGTAGAATGAGGTGAATTCCTCTCTCCAACACACATATTTTTAGTCATGAAAAAAAAAGTCCCCATTCATAATTCCGTAAACTTCTGTTGGATGGTAGAATTATAACGCCTTTCCCCTCCCTTCTTAGAACAGGGCGAACATTACCATCTAATAATTGATCAGCATGGTTTTTATATGTCACAAACTCCACATTTTTAAGCACATAGGTTAATATTAATAAAGCTTATATTTCATATTCCCTTCTTTTTTATTTAAAAAATACCTGCTATGTACTGGGGGCTTACTATGAACCAAATATCGTATAAAAACTTTATATACATTATTCAATTTATTCATCTCCACAAAACATTGATATTTTTGGTTTCCTCTCAACCCCATTTTGTGGAAGAGGTAACTGAGGCTGACAAATTGTCAAGGACCCATTATCATCAAGGTGCCAGGTATTCCTTGAATAAAGTCAGACTAACACGAGAGTCCATTTCTTAACAACTATGCTTTTGTTTTCTTTCTCTTTCTAAAAGTATGTATTTATTTAATTAGTGTCCATACAGTTTTACTTAATTCTGTAATCCTAACCACATCTCTCTAAAATAGCTTTTACTAATTTAAAGGCAAAAAAAAAAATGTATAGTCCCAGAGAAATGACAGTACATGCTAGCAAATAAAGCTTCATGGAATCTACCTATTATTGTCACTTTGTTTTGCCATATTCTGTGACCAATAAAACGTTTGGCTGACAACATAAAAAATCACTGTAATTGATGCACATATCTCTTAGGAATCAATGATACTCTGTGGTTCATGACAACAGTACTGTCATAGGTCATATTCTGAGGGAAGCCAAATGTAAGTCAGAGTTTAGTATGAAGATGTTTCTTAGAAACAAAATCCTTGCTGTCAACAGCTATGGGGGGAAAAAAAGAAAAGAAAAAAAAGAAAGAAAACAGGCAAAGCAAGACAGGGCAGGTGCAAAAAACTCAGCCAGCTTCTCAGAAACTCTGGAGTTGAAATGGCCCATCAAAGCTTTCCTGAATTGAGCAGGAAATAATGAAGCCCTTACACCCTCCCCCCTCTCACTCCCATATCCCCCCAACTTCTGTTAATCATTACTTATGGGTCACTCCAGAAAGGACATGACCTTGAACAAGGGTGCCCTCTGTAGTTGAGACCATCCCGAAAATTCTGACAGCTGAAGGTTGTGGGGAGCTTAGACAATACATTCTTCCTTGAAGAAGAATGTATTTCCCTTCCTTTTTTTTTTTTTTAAAGATTTTATTTATTTATTTATTTGACAGAGAGACAGCCAGCGAGAGAGGGAACAGGCAGGGGGAGTGGGAGAGGAAGAAGCAGGCTCCCAGCGGAGGAGACTGATGTGGGGCTGGATCCCAGGACTCTGGGATCACGCCCTGAGCCGAAGGCAGACGCTTAAGGACTAAGCCACCCAGGCATNAACTGATGTGGGGCTGGATCCCAGGACTCTGGGATCACGCCCTGAGCCGAAGGCAGACGCTTAAGGACTAAGCCACCCAGGCATCCCTGTATTCCCCTTCCTTGAAGAGGAATCTGGGTTGTACTTCTCCATATCCACAGATGCTATTTCTCTCCTGAGACAAACTAACTTTGGCAATAATAATGAGCCCTAGCTTTATTCTTCCTTAACTGAAGTTGATTTTGCCCTAGAGGTACCAGTTCATACAATGTGGTACATTTGGATATGTCCATTCAAACCTATGTTTCTTTTCTCAACTTTACTTAATTAATTCTATGTAAGGCATTTGGTCTGGCATTTCAAATTAGATTTTAAATTCTTAAATTGCTCAAATATGGCAATTGCTCGTTGTAGAAGTTCCTCTTTCCTTTCTGCTTTCATAAACACCAGCAACAATATAACTTTCAAACATTCTTTTTCAAAATGCATGGTGGGTTGGTGGTAAATTGTGGTTTGCAGGCAAAGGTTCACTTACTAACTACAAAAGTTGAGAATGCAGGAGAAGGCTGTTCTGATCATCGGAGCCTGAAAGTCCTATGTACCACCATGGAAACAACATGCTTTCTCTGCAAAAAAGCGTTTTCCCTTCCTCTCTCACACCAGCTAACACAGAATGCAATTAGAAGAAAGAAAAGAAATCTGAAGCTCAAACAGAAGCTGTATTGTTATGAAGTTTAAAGGTGAGTTTGTACAAACATCAAAAACTAATTAAGCAGAACAGGTGATATTTAACTACTTTGAAACTTTGAAAAGGGAAAATTGATTTTTGTCTCATTGGATTAAATTACATTTTCATATTGATTGACACAAAGCGCTTCTGTTACTTTTCTTCCAGACAAGGTAAATACGCTAGCTGCTATTTATTCATGAAACCCTGCCTCTCAAAATTTCAGAGCATGTTATTCTAGCATTTTATTATTAAACAAATATTTTGACAGGTGATGATATTTTAGAAGATAAACAGAAATATACATCCATTCACTTCTATGTAATTTAAACCTAGGAAATACGACACAGGAGTGGTGGAATGCATTCACAGGTCAATTCTATCTGTCTGATGTAGATTAAGATCAATGGAATCAATAAAGCTTAATTAAAACTCTGACTTTAATATGTTTGTCAGTCACAAAACTAAAATGTTGAATTAAGAACTGCTAGCTAGTATTATTTCATTTACTTCCCCCAAAGTTATTGAATGGAGAGGAATAAAAATACATAAGCCCCATAGAGACATTAAACTATGAGAAATTTATGAGTGCTCTAAGAAAGTGGGGCAGAGAGGAGCACAAGAATATAGAAAAAATCTTATTCTGTGAACCACAAAATGTTCCCCCCTCACAGAAACATACCAGTTTTAACTGATTTTTCATTTGTTTGTTTTGCGTTTCAGTTTTGAAAAGTAAATAATGTGATACAATACTTGGAAGTAGGAAGGAGGTTTAGGGAAACAATCAAAAGTTAATCTGGAAGAACCAAATAATTTTTACGACCTTAGTTCTAATCTTTCATTGGGCTCATGGGAAATATTAGGTAAAAACAGCATGGAATTTTCTGGATTTTTTGGGCAATAGAGAGGATTTGTAGAGGTTCAATGGAGTAAGATCTGGAAAAAAATGGAGTGCATTAAGAATTTATATATATATATATATATATACTGAAAGATGAGACCTATCTTATAGGGGATTTTATTATCGTTTTGTTTTGCATCCTCACTTCACTCCTCAAACTAAAATTTCAAATAGTTTTCCCTCTTACACTGAATGAAATTTAAAATACTTGATATGTCCTAAAAAGTAATACAATAATCCCCCTTATCTGTTGGGGATATGTTCTGAGACCCCCAGGAGATGTCCAAAACCATGGCTAGTACTTTTTTTCCTGTGTATACATACCTATGATAAAGTTTAATTTGTAAATTAGCCACAGTAAGAGATTCTTTCAGTGCTCCTGGACCAATTCCAACACGGGGGTCCCCCGTAAACACAGTAATTCTTGGACACCAGCACAGTGTCTGAGAATTCAATCCCATTCTGACACTATCTATTTAGAGAGAGCATGAAATTCCATAGGTTAAGGGTTCAGTCCTACAAGACTGCCTATCTGTTTGTACTTCAGATGGCAGTCTAAAGTCCCAGGCTGTTACTTGTGCTTCTGACAAGCCAGCTATATATTGTAGGTGTCCAAGACCTCCTCCTTGAGTTGTTTTAATTTGTTAGAGTGGCTCACAGAACTCAGGGAAACATCTAATGTTTGTTTACCAGTTTCGTGAGAGATATGATAAAGGATGCAAAACAGCCATATAAAGAGCTACTTCATAGGGCAAACTTTGGGGAAAGGGCATGAAGTTTCAATTGGGGAAATCCACAGGGGAATTCCACTCTCCCCAGTTCTCCCCAGTCTCCCCAAAGTTGATGTGTTCACTAACCTGGAAACTCTGAATCCTGTCCTTTTGTGCTTTTACAGAGGCTTCACTGTATGGTCATGATTGACAATAGCATTGGCCATTGGCTGCTTCAACCTCCAGCCCATTCCCAGAGGTTGGGGTAACCTTCGTTAACATAACAAAAACAACTTTATTGCCCTTCATACTTAGGAAATTCCACAGGTTTTGGGATCTGTGAGCCAGAAACAGTAGACAAAGGTTATCTGAATGACCAAATATATGTTTCTTTTAAATCACAATATCATAGAGATTAACAATAATAACTAAAAATAAAATAAAATGATTATAAAACTATATTGTAATAAAAGTTATATGAATGTGGTCTTTCTCTCTCGAAATATCGTATTGTAGTATACTCACCCTTCTTGTGATGACATGAGAAGATAAAACACTCCGTGATGGGATGAAATGAAGTGGATGAGATGTGCACTGTGACCTAGTGGAGCATAGTGTTAGGCTACTAATGGCCTTCTGGCCATTGTCAGGAGGATCATATGCTTCTAGGTGCAGGATGACTGCAGGGCACTGAAACTTTAGAAAGTAAAACCACAGGTAAGGGGGGCAGACTTCTATAAATTACTTTATTACCAACTTGGATCCCTGGGTCCTCCAAGCAGTAGAAATAAAATGGGATCAAGGAGGTTTTCTAAGCAAGACTTTTACTGGGGCTTATGCATCAGCACAGGGAGGCAGCACAAAGGAAATGATCCTTCAGGCTGACTCTGTGAACGAAAGCCAGGGAAAATTTTTCAAGAAGCTAAGGCAGGGAGGGAGTGACATCTAAGCATGTAGAGGAGGGAAGAAACACCGAAAGTTGGGTGCACAGGCACGGTGCACAAGGACATGCTTCGTCATACATCACTTCCACAATGGTTTATACTGCATTTAGCCACACTGTAATCGTTGCAGTTCTGTAAATATCCCAAGTACACTCATAATTCAAGCCCTTTGTACATCTGTTTCCTATATATCCTAGCTGTCCCCATGACTTGCTTATCACTTCCTCCAGCTCTCTTCCTAAATATCAAGGGGTACTTCCTTGACAGTGCTACATGAAATTTCACCACCCTCTGTGCTCTCTCACTTTGCTTTATTTTTTTCACAATTATTATCATTTTTTGCTACATAATATTTATTTGTTTAGTTTGTTTATTGTTACTGTCTTTCTTCCCCGTAAAAATGTCGGTCTTCTTCATGAGAGCATAGAGCCTGTTTTGTTTATTCTTATACCCTAATACCTGAAGGGAATTCAGTAAATATTTGCCAAATGAAGGAATGTATCTCCTTACTTCCCTACAGAATTTTTAGCATAAAGTAAACTTTCATTTTTGTATTACAAAATTGGATGTCCCTTGGGGAATAAAATGAAGATTTATTAGAGCCTTAAGATAAATGTAGGGCAGCATGGGCCCAGCTGCCTCAATGGTAATCACTGAAGTAGTTGCTCTGGGAAAGCAGAAAAGCATCTCATAGGATTATTTATATTCTTGCGCTAGTGAGGTGCAGGAAAAAGAAACAGAAATTGCATGTACTCATTATTTATTAAAATGACGGCTATATCCTGTAAAGGAGTTTGGTTAAGTCCTATACTTTGGAAACTATATTATACGATTCAAGCATATGGCTTTATGGTGATTTGATGTGACCGACAGATAAGAAACTAAGAGAACCAGATGGACTAATGTAGAAAAACTGTTCATCAAAAGTGTCCTCTTCCTTGTAAACTTTTATCAGATGTTGAAAAGCAAATGATCTGAGGCAGCAAATGTTATGTAGCATATATTCAGAGAGCAATCATATCTGACTCATTCCAGTCTATTTTAAAAACTCCACAAATTAACTAAAATCACTACAAATTAATGAAGACCAATATTTAATTCCAGATTACTTTTGCCACTTTTCTTTAAGACTCTTAAAAAGTGTTATTTTTTTCCAGAATAATTATAATAAATCTGGTCAATATTTTTCCAACTGTAGGGGCACCTGGGGCACAGTGGTTAAGCGTCTGCCTTCGGCTCAGGGCGCGATCCCGGCGTTATGGGATCGAGCCCCACATCAGGCTCCTCCGCTGAGCCTGCTTCTTCCTCTCCCACTCCCCCTGCTTGTGTTCCCTCTCTCGCTGGCTGTCTCTATCTCTGTCAAATAAATGAATAAAATCTTTAAAAAAAAGAAAAAAGAAAAATTTGACTTGAACTGGACCCCTTTACTTATTTAATCCAATTTTAATTTGATTCAAGATGTTTGGTTCTATTTCAATTTGTCATGTGATATAATGATCTCCTAACTCTTAACGTCCTTATTTTTTAAAGATTTATTTACCCATTTTGGGAGAGAGAGAGCACCAGCTGAGGGGTAGAGGGAGAGAGAGAGAGAATCAACTCCGTGCTGAGCGCAGATCTGGACTGGGGGGTGGGGCTCAATCTCACGACCCTGAGCTCACAAGTTGGACACTCAACCAACTGCACTACCAGGTGCCCCACAATGTTCCTATTAATGTAAGTGGAACAGAAGTAAAAATATACTTTGTAGTTCATAAAGTTTAGCATGTACATCAATAAAGCATGGCGCTCATTAATTTTTCGTGGTGCTGATGGACTGCCTCAAAAAGATGGAGTAAAAAAATAAGTGGCAGAGGAAATACATTCCTGTTTATGAAGTTCCTGGAAAAGTAAGTTATTTACACAGTATAGTATCTATGGGATGGTCATCTTAACTACATAGAAAGTTGAGGATCTCATTACTCCCATTTTGAAACTTTTACATTTACAGAGTTGTCTCAGGAGTTGGAATTAATCAGAAAACAAAATACTATCATTTGTTTTGCATATCTCTTAGACTTGAATACTAAAACTAAACAGATCTGTCAAACAATTTAGGCTCAATAGTCATTAGGGCTCTTTGATACTTTAGTGCCTTCTGTAAGATGATATATTGAGTCTAATAAATAAGTAAAAGAAAAATGTGAAAAGTGTCTAATGATGATCAAAATGAGCCTTATATAAATCTGTCATTATCTAACATCAATAAAAGAAGAAGAAAATGTGGTATGGAAACAGTTTTATGTAAATCACCAAAGGGTATTGTGAAATGTTATGACTTGAGGCATTTCTCACAGTAAAAGGAATAGCATATCATACTGATTTTTTGATTGAGTTATTTGACGGGCTAGATGGCAGGTCACAGCTGAAAAGACAGCTGGTGTTAGGCATTATCCATCACTCATATGACAAAAAATATTGTGAGCTTAACTTTGCAATGCTCAAGCACATGCTGATCAGGTTCTGTATCTAACACTGTATCAGAAAATAGAACAGGGTGTATCCATGCAGTGAAATAGTGTATGTCCACATCACAGATGGGATACTTTGAGTTAGGTTGTCAGAATCAAGTTTTCTTCAATGACTACTAATGTTGACAACCAATTGAATAATTCACATACTATTTAATATGAATGAGGAGAGAATATTGAGATATCCAATTTAATTGATTTAATTAGCATAATGATTGTCAATTTTTCACCACAGTTTATTACTTTATGTGGGCAATTATAGCTCCATGAACACTAATTTCTGAATCATGAAAATGAAAACATATATCAAAAGAGAGAGAGAGAGATTGCTATATAATACTGATTTCTACTAAAATTTATAATCTTTTTTTTTTTACATTTTGCTTGAGTTTTAGTATTATATTCATTGATTAATTAATTTTCTTACTTATTGCCTTTATTTCTATCATTGGCCAGAATGCAGAGAATATTTTAGGAAAAAAAATATTTTAAGGGCTTTTTGGCAATTTTACCTAGAATAGAATAAAATCAAAGTCTATAAAGGATACAAGTATTGTTTATAAAGTAGACTTAAAATAACAAATGTGGTGTATTATGGTTATTTCCTTCTCTACGTTATCCTTAATGCAGTTTTCAAGCATAAACAAAGGGAAAAACAATTGACAGTCTTGTAACTTCAGTTTTTGATAGATAAGAAGCTGTCATGGATTGTCATATATTGTCAAACTTAGAAAAAATAGAACCTATTTTATGCCAGATATGGTGTTAGAATATTAATCATATAGGGAAAAAACTAATATATAACAGTTCAGTGAAGGATAAAATGTTCATTTTGTAACTGAATTTTATTCACATTTTAATCAATGTTTAATACACAACTGCTTGACATTAATTATGAATCTTATTCATTATTTAAAAGCACTTGCAATCAATACATCTGTATTTTACTTAGTATGTAAATATTATTGTTTACAAGTCTGAAGAAAATATCCACTTAAATGTGTTGATTAGATTATCAATCGACAAATGTATGTGACTATGATAGAGAAATTAATATATTTATAATTAATAAGACTATGATAACATTAATTTCCAATTCCTAGGAATTGCTAGTGCACATTAAAAACATGGGTATTAGTGTTTGGTTTATAGTTACTTTTAGAGTCTGTTAAAAAAATTAACCGAATCTATTTTTGCACTGTGAATCTGAGATGTTTTGAAATAATATTTGAAATTGGTTTTTGTTGTAACAGTCTTTATATTTCTTTTTTTCCTACAGTCTTAATATTTGTAATTAACTTGTTTCATTTTCATGTGCATGGAGAGAGTATTTCCCCTCTGATGATAGTAGCAGAGAACCAGTTTTGGGGCATATAGACCAATGTCAAAGTTAACTTGGGCTGAAATGTGCACAGGCCTCATTAATGACATCCTAACAAATTTTAGTGTGATGTGATTTCCTCTAGGCAAGCTGCACATTGGAAAAGAGCTTTAGAAATCCTGAGACACCATCCTTCTATCTCACTGAATTCCACTGCTGCTATTCTTTGAAAACTTATTATTATTTTTTTAATTCCTTTTCACTAACTTAAAGCATCTTGATATACACCAAAAATGAGTAAAACGTTTCAATAATAAATGTGACTTAACAACCAATAGTATTTATCTTAGATTATACTACCAATTGTTTACTCAAAGTGTTATTCCTCTTTTCTCGTTGCTGTTTTTATTATTGTTACTGAATTCATAAATTCCCTGCTTTTCTTCTGTCATCCTCAAAGTGTGCTAATTGAGTCTCAAAGTTATAACAACTTAGAACTAAAAAGAGAAATAATTAATTGAAGTTTTTAACCTTTAAAATAATTTTAAACAAATTTAAACTTAGAGAAAAGTAGCAAACTTAGCACAAAGAACTCCCAAATACTCTTCAAGATTCACTTGTAAATACTTTGCTGTGAGTTATTCTCAATCTCTCTCTCTCTTTCTCCCAAATTATGTGTACATGCATATATATGTAAGTATAGATGCATATGTATATTTTTCCCATTATTTCAGAACCACTGGATAATAACTTGCAAACATCATGACACTTTTTGCTTGAATATGTCAATATATATCCCATGATAAAAACAGGAAATTTGACGTTGCTGCAATACTATTATCCAACCTACAATTTTACTCATGTTTTGCCAGATTTTCTGGTACAAGATCACGCATCGCATTTACTTTTCTCTTTACTTACTATCTCTTTTGTCTGCTTTAATCTGGATTGATTCATCTGTAATTTTTTGTCTTTCAAAACTTTGATATTTTGTAGACCATAGGCCATTTATTTGTTTAATGTCCTTCAGTTTGGATGTGTCTGATGGTTCTTTATCATTTAGTTTAGAGTATGCATTTTGGACAGCGATACTATGTAAGTGCTCCTTCTTTAGTGCCACATACCAAGAGGCAGATGATAGCAGCTTGTGCCATTCTGGCGATGTAAATTTTGATCATTCGTTTAAGTAGTAGCCTCCAGATCACTCTCTTTAAATAACTATTGTTAATTGTGTAACAAGTAAGGAAGGGGAATGACGATATACTTTAAGACAAGGTGAATATCTTGTCCATCATCAAAGTTTCATTCATTAGTTTTAACATCCATTCTTCCATAATTCGTTGTTACTGAATGTTGCATAACAATAATTATTCCTTTTACCTTTATTAATATTTTACTGTAAGAAAGATATTTTCCTTCTTTCCTATTTTTAAAAAATTTTTGATATGGAGGACTCAGGAATCTTACTTTATTTGATGGATTATAATCCATTACTATCATGTTCATTCCCAAATTATTTATGTTCATTCTAAAATTATTCTGTTAGTCAATGTAAACCCATTCAAGCTAGCTCCCTTGAATTTCTGACACATTCCTGTAATTTTTTTTAGTGCATCCTGACTTTTTCCCATAAAAAGAAACTTTTAATGTACGTATGGACTTTTTCTGTCCTAGCCCTGGAATCATCATTTTTACTAAGAAATCATGATTCTATTTATTGGACAACGATACTTAGAAACTAGAATTAGTTCAAATTAGTCTAATTTAAAAACTACAATGAGACACCACCTCACCCCTGTCAGAATGGCTAAAATTAACAATAGAGGAAACAACAGATGTTAGTGAGGATGCCAGGAAAGGGCAATCTTCTTACACTTTTGGTGTGAATGAAAACTGGTGCAGCCACTCTGGAAAACAGTATGGAGATTCCTCAAAAAGTTAAAAATAAAACTATCCTATGACCCAGCAATTGTACTACTAGATGTTTACCCAAAGGATACAAAAATGCTGATTTGAAGGGATACATGCTTCCAAATGTTTATAGCAGAATTATCAACAACAGCCAAATTATGGAAAGAGCCCAAGTGCCCATCAACTGATGAATGGGTAAAGAAGAGGTTTTATATATATAGAATGGAATATTACTCAGGCATCAAAAAAATGAAATTTTATTATATGCCATGATGTGGATGGGACTAGATGGTATTATGCAATGCAAAATAAGTCAATCGGAGAAAAACAAGTACCGTGATTTCACTCTTATGTGGAATTTAAGAAACAAAACAGATGAACATAGGGAAAGGGGGAAAAAAATGAGAGAACAAGAGAGGGAAGAGATTCTTAACTATGGAGAACAAAGTGAGTGTTGATGGTGGGAGGTGGGTGGGGGATGGTCTAGATGTGTGGTAGATATTAAGAAGGGCGCTTGTTATGATAAGCACTGGATGTTATATGTCAGTGATGAATCACTAAATTCTACTCCTGAAACCAGTATTACCCTATATGTTAAGAAACTAGAACTTAAATAAAAACTTGAAACAAACAACAAAAGGTAAAAAAGACGTGAAAAACTTCAGTTTTATACACTTTAAACAATTTTTGCAACATGGTATTGCATATGCTTTCCAACACACACACACACAAATCACTTAACCTTTAGAGACAAAAAACATACAATATTCACTTTTTTAAAGGCAGAAGAGGAATCAATCCCTTTCCTAGAAAATGATATTTGGAGTACATCATTAAAAAATAATAAGTAAACTGCCAATGCATTGACTAATAATGCCACAATGGAAGATGAATCCTAATTTCCCAAGTAGATTTATCACAAAAGGACTATTTAGAGTTAGGAATATATTTTTTAATTATTTAAATAGGTCTTGTCCAATTTCAAACAAGAGAATTCCAGAAACTTCAGTCTCAGATAGTCCATAACTGTTTCTTATCTCGGGGTATCCCATTATATTCAAACTCAAATCTATATCATCTAGCTTAGTATCTGAAATGTTGTACGTATTCATTTGTTTTTAATGAAGAAACAGGGGAAAAAGTGAGAAAGATTAAGAAAAAACATAGAATGAGAAAATAATGAAGGAAAGTGATAAAAAGAATGTTTGGTTAATGTTTAATTCCCGTCAGAAAGATTTCTGCCTTTGTTGAAGATATGCTATGATAAGCGCAATTTGGAGTAGAGGCTGGGTCAAGAGTTGACTCATGTAGTGTGTAGACTTCAAGAAGGAAATCATTCTACAAAATACAATGTCTGACACAATTCTTAGTCAGAAGAGAAAGTTGGGCACAATGGAGAATATGAAATATGCAGCCCCTACACCAAGTACTTGCTAATCAAACACAGAATAAAAGACATTATATATTTGAGATGATACTTAAATTTGCTTATGAAGGTTAACTAAACATTTGTCTGATAAGAAAAAGAGGAGAAAGTCCTTGTAGACTAAAGAGGTTTTACAATTTAAAAAAGATTCATGAAGACATGAAATTATAAGATAGGTTACAGAAAAGCAAATGTTTCAGTGTAACTAGATAAGAGGGTACCCTGGAAAGCCAAGTTGAACTCAAATTTTACCCCAAGTCACTTATTCAACTGTTAGCTTTTAATGGGTCTTTGTTATTCAATATCTTTCTTCAATTTTATTTCCCTCAGGACAGAACAGAAGCTTTTCTAGTCCTGTAAAGTATTAAACTTCTGAACTTTTTCTAACCAGTTAGCACACACCTGAGCTTATCCATCTCTTGTAACATCTTTCCAAAACAGTCTTTAGTAGCCAGCACACAATACTTAGAAGTTGTATTTTCTAACTCTTCTCTTAGAGCTCAGGCAAGCAAGCACATTTCTCTGTCTCCAAAATTATTGTAGATGACAGTTTTAACAAATGTTTTGCCACTATATAACATGGGTCATAAAGTTTCTAGCCTCTGGTATTTGTTTCCTAGGAACTCACTGCCTAAATGATAAACTAATGATAAGTATTTTAGTTTTTGGTCAAAACAGCATCCTTATCCTGATAGCTTTTTCCGTACTAGTCAGGATATGGCTATGTTGACATACTAGACAAACCCACAATTCTTACTGACTTAACTCAGTAAAGTTTATTACTTACCTATGGCACTGTACAAATAACAGTTAGTAGCTCCCCACTCCCACTCCAAACATCCCTTCTGAAATTGATGACAAGGAGGTCTGAATACCTCATTATGATCTCTCTATGATTTTGCATTTCTTCCCTTCCAGTATTATGGATAAGATAGAGAAAGAAGAAATATATTATATGCAACCTTTCAGAGTCTATGTCAAGGATTGAACCATTTCTTTTAATATTCCCTTGAACAGAACTATAAATATAAAACCATTCAGCAAAAGTTGGGGGGTTGGATATAGTGTTTAGTTATGCTCAAGAGAAAAGGAAAAACCATTTAGTGGATGGGGGTCATTGTCTCTGTTACATAAAGTAAGGGAAAATATACTTGACAATCTATATATTACAAAAGCAACAAGGGGAGCATTGCAGAGGAGAGATTTAAGATGGGAGAAAATAGAAATGAAGAAATTTGTTTGTGGCATTTACATATCTAGACGAAAAAGAAATAAGGTTGAAATATGGAGAGTAAATACCAGGTAGGAGAAATATCATTGGAGAATAATTATTTTCCTAGAAGACTGTGAAATGATGGAATTAGAGATACATTTTTCAATTTCTCACTTAGAAGACATGGTAAGTAGTTTGCCAGGGCAACATATAAAATATTTCTTACCTCCTAAACAGAAAAAGCTGGACATGGATTTGTTGAACTTGAACTCGCTGCAAACTATATATGAGCTGGCAGTGGTAATATGATTATAATGGTGAAAAAATAAAACTAAAAAGCATTCAATACATGAGTCATAGGCATATAAATATTAGTTAAAGCCTGAAAAATGGATGAAATCTACCTATTTTTTTCATTTATTTATTCATCAAATATATACTTAGCAGTGAGTTCCAGGTATGATAAATGATACAAAAGATTCAAAAATTCAAGAAAAAGAATCTCCAACATGCAGAATCTTATCTCTATTGTTACAATAATGATTGTTAAAAAATTAAAATACAATAAGATAAATACACATAGAAATCCATTATTATAGTATTAACACTGGATGATTATATACCAGACTATTATTAACATTGGTTTTCACTGAGCGATGGAATTATATATGGGTTTGATTTTTTTTTTTAGTTCATGTCTACTAAATTAACAACAATGAAATATGTAACAAAATAAAGCCATCCAAAAAGTCGAATGGAATTATTGAATTGTTGATTGCTTTTGGATAATTGCTTAATTTTTTCTTTTTGACATTTTTCATGCAATAGATACTAAGAGTAAAGAGATTTTTTAAAAAGACAATTCAGGAACTAAAGCATTACCAGTTCTAAAGCAAGGACCTTGGGAAACTCTAGAATTTATGAGTAGGAAAAAGAGATAACGAAGGTGGAATCTGCAAAGTGGTCAAAAATTAGATGGCCAATGATTGACTTTTGAAAAAACTGCACTCTAGTGCAACTTAGACTAAATAGGTTGAGGATTAAACTGAAAATGAGAAAGAGTTGCAGTCCATGTAGATTACCCAATTTGCTGATAATGAGAAGAATGTAAGGAAAAGAAATCAGGAGTTGAGGAAGGATATGAATAAGTTAAATGTACATGTAATTATTTTTTATTCCAATGAATACTTAAAACAGGTAATGGTATATATGGGTAATGCATTGCCTACTTATAACTTTTATCATATAATGTTCTATTATTAAAAATTACATATTTTTGTGAAACAGTGTTAGTTATTGTGAAATAATTGTTTTCATTAAGATAGTCCTAAATTCTTTTTGTTGTTATTATTGATTTTGCTGCTACTTTCTCAGCTTATAAAATAAGTTTATAAATTCCTTTGTTAATTCTACTTCAGCTTCTCTTAAATGAAGGCATTCATTGCAGGTCTCCTTGTTGGAGAGTTGTAGATAATGTTCAGAATATTTTTTTGAAGGAATCCAAACAAACTGAACACATCTGGTCAAATAAAATGTAATTGAGAAAACTATTCAAGCTATTCAACTGAAATTATTATTGGTCTTAATTTAATACCCTAAGTATTAATTTCATTACTAAAGCCTTAAAAATGTCTAAGTTTAAAGGCAAGGCAAATAATTTATATATTTTAAGGACGTCTAAACACTTTCAACAATCTACGGGATAAAATCTAAATTTCTGATCTGTAGACTTTCCTTCTTTTGGTCTCCCTAATGGAAAACTATGATGTATGTCACTGACACTCTGAAACTTATCAGAGTAAAATAGGGCAAGACACCTTCCCTATCAAATTAATGGTGTGCAGTACACTGACATTGAGACAAGGTGTCTCTCAACAGATTCCTTATGTTTTCTTTCCACATCCGGGAGTTGATTTCGCAGTTAAAAACCTGTCACAAAGTGTTAGTAAAAGAGCAATACACAAGAAACTCTGAAGAGGAGAAAATACTCTCAGATTACAGTGCTAATATTCCATACAAAATATTTCCCTTTATTATTGAGAAGGAATCAAATGTTTGAAAATAATTGAGCACAGATTATAAGAGTCTTTCTTTAAGAGTCAGAAAGATAGTAAGAAAGTGAAATGCAGGGGTGACTGGCTGGCTCAGTTCTTTGAGCATGTGACTCTTGATCTTGGGGTCATTAGTTCAAGCACCATGTTGGGTGTACAGCTTACTTAAAAAAAGAAGAGAGAAAGAAAGAAAGAAAGAAAGAAAGAAAGAAAGAAAGAAAGAAAGAAAGAAAGAAAGAAAGAAAGAAAGAAAGAAAAAAAGAAAGAAAGAAAGAAAGAAAAAGAAAGAAAGAAAGAAAGAAAAAGAATTGCAGTGAGTCTGGATTTGTCTTTCTCTTTGGAAAGAATTTCTCTGATAAAGGAGTACAAAAAAATTTATTGTTAAATAATTTATTATACAAAATGGAATTTCATTAAATGCCTCAATCATCTCTACATTATATCATCTACCTTTTTTTTACTTTTAATTCTGATCCTTATCATAAGCCATCCTGAATTATATTTATTTTTCAGGAATTTCATAAGGATATCTAATTTACCATTTAAAACCATAAGGTTAAATTTTTCAGTAATCCATTGAAAAACAAATTAAGTTTTATGTAAAATATAATCAATTATTACCCATTTTAAATTTATTATAAGCATTAAATTGAGCTTTTTATCTGATATAAAAGAGGAACTATATATTTTATGATTTAATATGATAAATACAACTTTTATGAAACACTCAAAAGTAGTTTATTAGAAATTAAATTTATAAATTTTCAGATTATATTGACAGTATGATTTCTAAGGTCGTCCCAATTCCAGAGTATAATTGATAAGTTAATTTACATACATTCTTAATACCAGCCATTAATCCATTCCAAAAAATAAATTAACACTTAATCCTCTGGTCTCTATAAGGTCTGTTGCATTTCCTATATAAAATCTTACAAATTGATTGGGGGGCACTGGGATGGTTCAGTCAATTGAGCATGCAACTCTTGATCTCAGCTCAGATCTTGAACTCAGGGTCATGAGTTCTTGGATATATATATATATATATATACACAATATATATATACTATATATATATACTATATATATATTGCTTACTTATACACATAATTTAATTTTAAAATATTTTCATATTTTTTCTTATTTTTCATACTTTAAATATTTTCATATTTTTTAACTGGAAAGGTACATTTTTACACAAAAGGCAAAAGAGATTTCTATTCTCTACTAGATATCATAAAGGGAAGGTTGTCAGAATGGAAAGCTACAGTTATTGGAGTTGATACGATAATAATACTTTAAACAAGCAAATTAGATTCCCAGTTAGTGTAAAAATTAGTGTCCTTCAAGGAATGGAAGTTGAAAAATTATTTTAAAAAATTAATCAAGCATGATGGTCTACTTTCCCCATTGCAAAACCTCCCTCAAAAATTCATATATCTCATATTCAGGTTTTTCATTTATCACCAGTATCATTTATAGTAGTTATACAAAGGGTTATACATGGGCAAACACATTTCTGCCCTTATCTTTAAACATGTACTGCTCTGTGTCCCTATATATTCATGCTGATCTACTTTTGATAACCTTGTAGCAAGAGTCTGGGTTATTCTGTGTGAAGAATGACTTACAAAAATCATGCAATTTAAAAACAGTTTCTCCAAACCCAATGCCTGATTTTAGCTTCTCTAGTCTTATAGAGACACTGGAGTCAGCAAAGCAAAAAACACATTTTGGCCAACAAAAGTGAAACATCCAATCCTATCAGGACAATGAAGGCCATATCCCACATCTAATCAATGTATATTTGTGTGTAATTTTCACTGAATGGATGTTAACATTTATCCTCTGGAAAATTATTGCTTCTATGTACATGGAAAGTATTACAGCATAAGGCCATCAGTTAGATGCCGTGAGTTCACACTCTTGTTCTGTCATTAGTAATTGTGTAGCCTTGGATAATTTAATTACCCTCTTTGTGCCTGCTACTCAATTTTTAAAATAGAGATTATAACAATGCCTAATTCATTGAATTCTTTTGAAGAGTAAGTGAAATAATGTAAGTAGACTGTTTATTCCAAAGTTCAAAATAAGTGTGCAGCAAATACTATTGTATAATGTTAACTATCATTACAATTACAGAGTAGAATTTGTCTTTATGGTGAGATCTTCATTCGCTTACACACTACTGCCTTATACGTCGCAAAATGGCCTTAGTTCTCTTAGATAAGAAGGAGCAATTTGTAGGAGCATCCTCGGAAGAATTAGAATTGTCTTGTTTTGTTTTGTTTTTTGATTGTCCTAGCAGGGCCAAAGTGTCAAGAAATTAAGTGTTTCTGGAGAGTGAGGAAAATTCATCTAGATCCAATGAACCAAGGAATCCAAATAAAGTTGTAGCAGACTTTTGGAGCGACCATATGGTTAATTCATAAGATAATAAAGGGAATGTCACTGACCTTGGAATCGGGCTAGCTATGACTGTATTGAAATCTTTACTTTGTAAATGGAATGTTTGCAAAGATTTCATATTTTCCTTATCTGAACTTTTTTCTCACTCTATGATTTAGTTAAGATCCTAGCTTATTTTGTGTTATGGTGTAATTTTTTATTTTTTTTGAATTATGAAATTGCTTTAGCATTGTTAAAAAGAAGCAACAAAATAGATTTTATACCATTTTACTTTTTAAAAATCTTTTATTATTTTTGCCATCATTTGCCGTGACACCACCTGCAGCGCCACGGCGTTGATTCGGGAGAAGGACAAGGCACAGACAGGTTAGCTTGTGAAAGAGAACATGCGTGCAGGGAACGACCACCAGGCGCGCCACCACCAGGAGTGAGATCGTCCCAAACAGCTGCAACCTCGTATATTTATTGGCAATAAACAATCAAAGACAATCAAGAGAAAAGTCAGTATCACATCCTAGTGAATAGTAGTAGGTCACGGGGAAGGTCACGGGGAATGGATGATGTAATGTTCAGCAAATGAAGCCTATTCTTAAACATGTTTCTATGGACCCTGACAACTATTGTCAAGAGCAATCAAGTTTCGGTTGGGGCAATGTTCTGCCCTGTAGCAGACCAGGCATTCCTGGCCGCTCGTTATCTGAGGGCAGCGTTGCACCCTGAGCTAGCTGGGCTTTCCCAACTGCTGTTGAAGCCGGGCATTCCCAGCCACTGGGCTGTGACGTTTATGCTAAAGCCCACAAGGTCACAAACATGTTTTCCTATTATATCCTTAGCATAAGCTCTTGGCCAGGGGTTGCTGCAATTATTGATATATAATTCACCCTTTTAAAGTACAAGTCAGTTTTTAGTATATTCATAGTTATGTAAAAATCACTAATATCTAATTTTAAAAGATTTTTATCATCACAAAAAGAAACTCCATACCATTTATCAGCCAGAGCCCATTTTCCCTCCCTTTGCCCCTGGAAACCACTAGTCTACTTTTTGTCTTTGTGGGTTTGCATATTCTGGACTTGCCATATAAATGGAATCATAAAATATATGGTCTTTTGTGACTGGCTTCTTTCACTGAACATAATGGTTTTAAAGCTCATCCATATTACAACATGCTTCAGTACCTCATTCTTTTTTATTGCTCAATAATATTCTATTGTATGAATTTTTTGTTTATTTTTCATTTATCCACTCATCATTTCATGGTCATTTGTTTTGTTTTACTTTATTTTTGTCTACTATGAATAATGTTGCTCTGAATATTCATGCTTTCATTTCTCTCTGATATATACCTAAGAGTGGAATTGCTGAGTCACATGTTAACTATGTTTAACATCATGAGGAAAGAAAGTTTTCCACAGTGATCACAGCATACTTTGATGACATCAATTTATAAGGATTCCAATTTCTCAACATCCTTGCCAACATTTGTTATTATATATCTTTTTGGTCGTAGACTTCCAAAGGTGTATGAAATGGTATCTCATTGTGGTTTTGATTTGCATTCCTCTAATGAGTAATGAAGCTGAACATCTTTACATGCGCTTATTAATCTTTTGTATATCTTCTTTGGAGAAAATGTCTATTGAAAAACCATGTTCATTTTTAAATTGCATTATCTGTTTTTTGAGTGTTGATTTGTAGTATCCTTTTCAATAGCAATTTTAATTGGTTTTGGGAGGAACAAGTTTGATATTAACAATGGAAGTGAAGTAAGAAATCACCCGTGAGGAAAAAGTAAAATAATTATACATGCTTGACAAATAAATTTGGATATGAATGGATTTATTCAACAATTATTTATGGAGTACCTTCTACTTCCAAGACATGAGTGTAGGCACTGAGCTGACAGTGGAAATATGCCTTGCAGAGCTTACATTGGAGACAAATAAGGAAATCAATTAATGGTATCTCATCTGTTACTGATAAGCACCTAGAAATAACAAACAAAAAAGGTGTCATGAGAAGGGGTATTTGAGTGATCAGGGAAAAACCTGTCTGATGAGATGGCACAGGCCTAAGACCTTAAGATATCAGACTTCTAAGGAGCCAGTAGAGATGTTTTTAGACAGTAGCAACAGCAAGAAAAGGCATCAAGGCAATGAAATGATTACGAGTTTGGAAAGAAAAATAAGAAGGCCAGTGTGGCTGGAGTTTAGTGAGAAATAGAGAAGTTAGAAGAAGAAGAAGAAGAGGAAGAGNATGAAACACTCAAAAGTAGTTTATTAGAAATTAAATTTATAAATTTTCAGATTATATTGACAGTATGATTTCTAAGGTCGTCCCAATTCCAGAGTATAATTGATAAGTTAATTTACATACATTCTTAATACCAGCCATTAATCCATTCCAAAAAATAAATTAACACTTAATCCTCTGGTCTCTATAAGGTCTGTTGCATTTCCTATATAAAATCTTACAAATTGATTGGGGGGCACTGGGATGGTTCAGTCAATTGAGCATGCAACTCTTGATCTCAGCTCAGATCTTGAACTCAGGGTCATGAGTTCTTGGATATATATATATATATATATACACAATATATATATAATATATATATATACTATATATATATTGCTTACTTATACACATAATTTAATTTTAAAATATTTTCATATTTTTTCTTATTTTTCATACTTTAAATATTTTCATATTTTTTAACTGGAAAGGTACATTTTTACACAAAAGGCAAAAGAGATTTCTATTCTCTACTAGATATCATAAAGGGAAGGTTGTCAGAATGGAAAGCTACAGTTATTGGAGTTGATACGATAATAATACTTTAAACAAGCAAATTAGATTCCCAGTTAGTGTAAAAATTAGTGTCCTTCAAGGAATGGAAGTTGAAAAATTATTTTAAAAAATTAATCAAGCATGATGGTCTACTTTCCCCATTGCAAAACCTCCCTCAAAAATTCATATATCTCATATTCAGGTTTTTCATTTATCACCAGTATCATTTATAGTAGTTATACAAAGGGTTATACATGGGCAAACACATTTCTGCCCTTATCTTTAAACATGTACTGCTCTGTGTCCCTATATATTCATGCTGATCTACTTTTGATAACCTTGTAGCAAGAGTCTGGGTTATTCTGTGTGAAGAATGACTTACAAAAATCATGCAATTTAAAAACAGTTTCTCCAAACCCAATGCCTGATTTTAGCTTCTCTAGTCTTATAGAGACACTGGAGTCAGCAAAGCAAAAAACACATTTTGGCCAACAAAAGTGAAACATCCAATCCTATCAGGACAATGAAGGCCATATCCCACATCTAATCAATGTATATTTGTGTGTAATTTTCACTGAATGGATGTTAACATTTATCCTCTGGAAAATTATTGCTTCTATGTACATGGAAAGTATTACAGCATAAGGCCATCAGTTAGATGCCGTGAGTTCACACTCTTGTTCTGTCATTAGTAATTGTGTAGCCTTGGATAATTTAATTACCCTCTTTGTGCCTGCTACTCAATTTTTAAAATAGAGATTATAACAATGCCTAATTCATTGAATTCTTTTGAAGAGTAAGTGAAATAATGTAAGTAGACTGTTTATTCCAAAGTTCAAAATAAGTGTGCAGCAAATACTATTGTATAATGTTAACTATCATTACAATTACAGAGTAGAATTTGTCTTTATGGTGAGATCTTCATTCGCTTACACACTACTGCCTTATACGTCGCAAAATGGCCTTAGTTCTGTTAGATAAGAAGGAGCAATTTGTAGGAGCATCCTCGGAAGAATTAGAATTGTCTTGTTTTGTTTTGTTTTTTGATTGTCCTAGCAGGGCCAAAGTGTCAAGAAATTAAGTGTTTCTGGAGAGTGAGGAAAATTCATCTAGATCCAATGAACCAAGGAATCCAAATAAAGTTGTAGCAGACTTTTGGAGCGACCATATGGTTAATTCATAAGATAATAAAGGGAATGTCACTGACCTTGGAATCGGGCTAGCTATGACTGTATTGAAATCTTTACTTTGTAAATGGAATGTTTGCAAAGATTTCATATTTTCCTTATCTGAACTTTTTTCTCACTCTATGATTTAGTTAAGATCCTAGCTTATTTTGTGTTATGGTGTAATTTTTTATTTTGTTTGAATTATGAAATTGCTTTAGCTATGTTAAAAAGAAGCAGCAAAATAGATTTTATACCATTTTACTTTTTAAAAATCTTTTATTATTTTTGCCATCATTTGCCGTGACACCACCTGCAGCGCCACGGCGTTGATTCGGGAGAAGGACAAGGCACAGACAGGTTAGCTTGTGAAAGAGAACATGCGTGCAGGGAACGACCACCAGGCGCGCCACCACCAGGAGTGAGATCGTCCCAAACAGCTGCAACCTCGTATATTTATTGGCAATAAACAATCAAAGACAATCAAGAGAAAAGTCAGTATCACATCCTAGTGAATAGTAGTAGGTCACGGGGAAGGTCACGGGGAATGGATGATGTAATGTTCAGCAAATGAAGCCTATTCTTAAACATGTTTCTATGGACCCTGACAACTATTGTCAAGAGCAATCAAGTTTCGGTTGGGGCAATGTTCTGCCCTGTAGCAGACCAGGCATTCCTGGACGCTCGTTATCTGAGGGCAGCGTTGCACCCTGAGCTAGCTGGGCTTTCCCAACTGCTGTTGAAGCCGGGCATTCCCAGCCACTGGGCTGTGACGTTTATGCTAAAGCCCACAAGGTCACAAACATGTTTTCCTATTATATCCTTAGCATAAGCTCTTGGCCAGGGGTTGCTGCAATTATTGATATATAATTCACCCTTTTAAAGTACAAGTCAGTTTTTAGTATATTCATAGTTATGTAAAAATCACTAATATCTAATTTTAAAAGATTTTTATCATCACAAAAAGAAACTCCATACCATTTATCAGCCAGAGCCCATTTTCCCTCCCTTTGCCCCTGGAAACCACTAGTCTACTTTTTGTCTTTGTGGGTTTGCATATTCTGGACTTGCCATATAAATGGAATCATAAAATATATGGTCTTTTGTGACTGGCTTCTTTCACTGAACATAATGGTTTTAAAGCTCATCCATATTACAACATGCTTCAGTACCTCATTCTTTTTTATTGCTCAATAATATTCTATTGTATGAATTTTTTGTTTATTTTTCATTTATCCACTCATCATTTCATGGTCATTTGTTTTGTTTTACTTTATTTTTGTCTACTATGAATAATGTTGCTCTGAATATTCATGCTTTCATTTCTCTCTGATATATACCTAAGAGTGGAATTGCTGAGTCACATGTTAACTATGTTTAACATCATGAGGAAAGAAAGTTTTCCACAGTGATCACAGCATACTTTGATGACATCAATTTATAAGGATTCCAATTTCTCAACATCCTTGCCAACATTTGTTATTATATATCTTTTTGGTCGTAGACTTCCAAAGGTGTATGAAATGGTATCTCATTGTGGTTTTGATTTGCATTCCTCTAATGAGTAATGAAGCTGAACATCTTTACATGCGCTTATTAATCTTTTGTATATCTTCTTTGGAGAAAATGTCTATTGAAAAACCATGTTCATTTTTAAATTGCATTATCTGTTTTTTGAGTGTTGATTTGTAGTATCCTTTTCAATAGCAATTTTAATTGGTTTTGGGAGGAGCAAGTTTGATACTAACAATGGAAGTGAAGTAAGAAATCACCCGTGAGGAAAAAGTAAAATAATTATACATGCTTGACAAATAAATTTGGATATGAATGGATTTATTCAACAATTATTTATGGAGTACCTTCTACTTCCAAGACATGAGTGTAGGCACTGAGCTGACAGTGGAAATATGCCTTGCAGAGCTTACATTGGAGACAAATAAGGAAATCAATTAATGGTATCTCATCTGTTACTGATAAGCACCTAGAAATAACAAACAAAAAAGGTGTCATGAGAAGGGGTATTTGAGTGATCAGGGAAAAACCTGTCTGATGAGATGGCACAGGCCTAAGACCTTAAGATATCAGACTTCTAAGGAGCCAGTAGAGATGTTTTTAGACAGTAGCAACAGCAAGAAAAGGCATCAAGGCAATGAAATGATTACGAGTTTGGAAAGAAAAATAAGAAGGCCAGTGTGGCTGGAGTTTAGTGAGAAATAGAGAAGTTAGAAGAAGAAGAAGAAGAGGAAGAGGAAGGAGAAGAAGAAGAAAAGGAAAAAAGAAAAGAAAGAAAAGGAAAGAAAAAAGAAAAGACAAGGAGAAAAAAAAGAAAAGAAAAGAAAAGAAGAAAAAAGAAAAGAAAGAAAAGAAAAGAAAGAAGAGAAAAGAAAAGAAAAGAAAAGAAAAGAAAAGAAAAGAAAAGAAAAGAAAAAAAGAAAAGAGAAAAGAAAAGAAAAGAAAAGAAAAGAAAAGAAAAGAAAAGAAAAGAAAAGAAAAAAGAAAAGGCAGTGGAAGATCACATCATACCTTGTGTGCTATGGTTAGGAATTTCTTCTAAATGGCATTAGAAACTACAAAAAGATTTTAAACAGGGAAGTAAAAGATATAGTTTTCTTTGTGAAAAGATCACCTATTTGGTAAATGGATGGGGGAAGACAAAAGCAGAAGCACAGAGGTCATGTAGGAGATTATACAATAGTTAGAAGAAAAGATGCTGTCTTGAACTCTGGTGGTGATCAAAGTGATGTAACAGTATGGACAGATTTGGAAGCTATTTTGGAAATAGAGCTAATGGCATTGTTGGACTGTCTGACAAAGGGATGAAGAGAGTAGTGAAGAAAATGGAAGAATTCTAGTTTATTCCAGTTTTTATGGCTTATAAAACTTCTATCTTTATGAAAAATGTATCTTTTGTATGGTTGAGTCACTACTGGTGCTATTTACTTAATCAGGGAAGGAAAGATAATTAGTGCTGATAATTACAGAGAAAGTGATTTTCTTCTATGAAACAATATTTTTGAAACAATCTTTCAGTTAAAAGCTTAATAGGAATTCCAATTGGAAGCCTATTGATATATGGTCTAGACAAAAATATTCTACGCTCGAAACTTCCAGAAATTTTGAGTTTGTAGCTCTTTTATGCCTCCAACAACTATAATTCACCCAAGAAAGTAAAGATGATTTTACCTTAGAACATGTGATATTCAGAAAGACGTGTAAATGCTTGCATAAGTAATAATTAATATTTAGGCAGCAGCCAGCTTCATCTATAGAATCTATTTCTGTAATTACTAGATGTTAAAGTATCTTTGACTGGTTTTCTATCAAGACTACTATTGGAAAAATAGCACAGTGAAAGACTAAGGACAAGGATGCACTGATGTCCCTAAACCCTTCTTTACTTTGACAATCTTAAACCCTTATCTTCAATTTCCACCTATGACAACAGCTAATATAACAAGTATCAGCAACCAAGGTCATATTTTCCCAGATGTCCTGGAGTAGCTAACATCAGGATAAGCTACATTTACTTTATTTCCATCATTCTCCTTGCTTGCTAGTGACTAGAAGAGAATTTTTATCATGTCAAAGTGTCAGAAATATTCAACAATGACTGCTGCAATCACTGGAAAAAGAACTCTGGAACCTTGACTACTTTATCATCACATCAGCCACTGAACTCTTTTTCTTGGATATATTCCTGGTGACAAATACTTAAAACGTCATTTAATGATAGGAAGAGGGTTGTGCAACATTTGTACTGAGTCTGCAAAAGCTGCCCTAAACTGGAGCATGCATTTGCTGATGTGTAGAGCGTGTGCCCATTTTAATAAGTATCCTTATATTAAAATTAATTAGGTTCCTCAAGATTGCTTATTATTTTCCTAGCAAACCCATGAGGAGTAGAACAAATCCTCATAGTCTGAAAGGGAGGGAGTTGATTAAATGTAAGATTTAGATCTAATCCTAAAATAGATGGGTCATAAATAGAGTATGGAATATTCAGAATAAAAGGGGGGGAATATGTATGAAATTTAGTTCAAAGTATTCTGCCATTGTATTCTAATCCTACCTTACCTATGTGGATTGATAAATGACTGAATTTACCTAAGTTGCCGTTAAACAATTTGCTAGATATTTCATGGTAGTTCTTTGTTCTGCCTCAGATAATTTTACCTATTATGAATATTACAGGCATTCCAGGCCATATTTCTGGGTTGGCTGTAGTTGAAATGAGTAGCTATCAGGCCACATGTTCAGATATAGATATTCAAGTATTAAAAAAAATAGAAAAGATAGTTCTCTTTTCCTTCATAAATGTTTTTATGTTCTGTTTATTTTACGAGTTTGTTCCCCAGAAGAATAGTGTATTTGCCAGTATTTTTTTTTATCCTAAGCCATGGAAGCTAGGAACTAAATACTTTAAGCCAAAAAATATATAATCTGTGTGGTTAGGCTAGTCTGTGTGGTTGAGGATTACTGGTTTACATAACTAAATTGCAGGAAACATAGTAATGCCTGGTCTTCAAAAACTTGAATACCATCAGGATTCTATCTCTTGACCTTGTTTCTTTCTATATATTGGCTCTATTCTCTTCTATTGTAGCTTGATCTATATTGATAAGGAAATATGCAATGAAAATGTGACAATGGTGAGATGAGTACATGTGGCTAGGAGAAACTTAACTATTACAATCCCACTATTAATTATTAAAACTGAAATGGTTATTTCTCCAAGCTCTACTTCAAAACAATTCTGAAATAGGAATAGGATTTTAATTCACC
This sequence comes from Ailuropoda melanoleuca, assembly GCF_002007445.2. Classification (NCBI taxonomy): domain Eukaryota; kingdom Metazoa; phylum Chordata; class Mammalia; order Carnivora; family Ursidae; genus Ailuropoda; species Ailuropoda melanoleuca. Next base: position 60,166,202 of record NC_048228.1, on the reverse strand, counting down.
CAGCTTGTTTGCAGCCCTCAGATAAATCTTGGTGGCAAATGAATGGAATATCAAGATCAGTTTTGCTTGATCAGTTCCTAAAATTACACCCCATCATAGCATGAAGGGAAAATGAGTCATGTAGGAAGATTTCAACTCCCATCTGACAAGCATAATAAAATAATAGGGTAAGGATAGTTTCTTCAAAGAAGAGAACCTGAAGTTTCTGGAATACAGGTCATTGTTACTGGAGCTGTCATGCTGTTACTAGAGCAATCGGAGTAACAAACATGCAGTACACAAAGAGTTGGCTATTAGCAGTAGTGAAGAAAATAGTAATAAAGTGGTAGAAGTTGAACGCTTCAAGAGCATGAAGTGCAAATAAGAGAAGTCAGGAAGGAACGAAGGAAGGAAGGAAGGAAGGAAGCAAGGAAGGAAGGAAGGAAGACCAAACTAGAACCCTTCCTTACAAGTATTAGTCATTTTTGTTATTTGATAGTAAATATTGTCAACATTTCATGTATGTATTAAAATGTGAGGTGATTTAATTCTCTTAGAAAAAAATATTTTGCTGCTATTATGTTTGAGATACCTAAAGAAATTATGCAAAAGCCAAAATATTTTTCATACCTACACTGCATTTGAAGTTTCTAAATCTGGTTGACTATACTAATTAGCTGCACTCTCCCCAGCTTTCTTAGAAAGTGGAAGATTACTGTATTTCTCTTTTACAGATGGGTGATCCAGACCCAGAGAGCTTAAGTGACTTTGTGAAAAAAACATATATAGTCATTCATGTGTAGAAGCAAGCACTGACAGAAAGGATGGACACTCAGTCTGTTTCTTTAACCACCGAGCTAACTGCACTTCCTTAAGTAGAAAAGCTAGTGATCCATGCCCTCAATTTCTTGCTACTTAATTACCTGGAATCAGATTGGGGTCTAAGAACAACTGCCTTCTGAATTTATTTTTAAAAGCCCATATTTGAGATGTTTTGTAGAAATCTGAATCAAGTATAAAAAACTCTGTGCTGTATTTGGGATTAATCTATGTCATTAAGAGAAATAAAGTTCAGGTAACAAATGAAAGAGAATTTGCACTTGGAAAATGTACGAATGCACTGAAATCGATTTCACCCGCAAAGTACAACGTTTTTCTAAAAAAATCTCCTTGGAAGAAAAATGTTAGGCACATAAAAAGTGCATTAAAAGTATTTATACAAAAGTAAACTTTAAATGAACTCTCTATAAAACTACAACTACTAGAGCGGATTTGTAAACCAGACCAACATTAAACAACTGCAACAAATGTATGTGTCAATACTGCAGTGGTAGGACTCGGTTTACAGACCCTGAAACTGTAGGGTAGAGTAGAATGCAGGCCGCTGCAGGAACGGGAAACTCCAGAGGAAGCAGCGACAGACAGTTGCATTGAAAATGCATGCAAAATTTTCAAATCTTTGATTCAGAGTTATTCTCAACTCCAAAATTTAAATGAAGTATCTTTATTTAAAAAGAAAGGAAAGAAGTTTACTCTACACTCCATTATTGTGTCCTATTTTCTTTTCATGAGGAATATTTTTGTTCATTTTCAACTAAGATGTTACTAATAATTTATAAATTTTATGTCTATGGAAATGACTATAAACAGACACTGGTTATAAATGCTAAACATGGCTTTACACTTTACTGTCCTTGACAATATATATGATGGTAGCAATTATATATGAAAGTATAATTAAAGAGTTAAAATATAATTTGATTTCAATGTAACATAAGCACTATTTTTATATCACTGAATAGCAAAAGTATTGATTTTGAAATTACAACAGAGAACTCCTGTATTCAAACTTAACAATCTGCAAATTATTAGCTATGCCATCTTGAACAAGTTAGGTAACTTCCCTGAGACAAAGTTTTCTCATATGTAATACGAAAAAAAATGTTGCAAGGGATTTTCATAAAAAGTGAGTAAGCAAATATATATAAGTAGCTACCATAATGCATTGCATATAGTAAATATTTGTTGCTCTTAATATGAGTTATAACAACTGCTTTATTTGAGTTTTCTCATACTTAAAAAAATTATATATCCAGTACTACCCCAATATATCCTCTAAGATAATTTGTAGTTACTCACATTGTCTGATATAAAATAGAATTTAAATAATAACTAATACGTTTTTCTAAAAGAAATAGGCTCATAGATAACTTTTTCCTCATCTCAATCTTGCAGGAACAAAAATAAGAAATTCCGGAAGACATATTTTCTCACCCTTCTTCTAGGACAGAATTGTTTTTGCTCGGACTTCAATTGCATGTGTTTGAATTCTATAATTGGTGCTTCCCTGATGAAACTGCTTCCATTTAATGCTTTTCAATTTATCTGCATTTCATCTTTGTAATAAAGATAATAATAGTGTTCATAAGGAGATTGGAACAGTTCTTGGCATGTGGAAAGTTCCTAAAATAGTTTAGGTATATGTACAACATGGGATAATAATGCTAATAACATTCCATGATTCTTGTTAAAATGTAGTAGCTGTTGTTTTCCTAAATGTTTAATTTTAAAAAGTAAATCTTAGAACTGTGTAACATGGAGAAAGCATGACTTCTGGAGAAAAAAAAGTCTGAGTTTAGTTCTGAGACTTGCTGATCACCGGCTGAATGGTTTTAAAAATATTTAATTATTTTGTGACACAAATTTCTCATTTCCAGAAGGATGATGGTATTTATTATACCTAGCTTATATGTTTCTTGCACAGAAAAAGTGAAATAATAAATGGACCACACTAATACAGTATGATCCAGTAATAAATATGATCCAGTAATTCCACTACTGAGTATTTACTCAAAGAATACAAAAACACTAATGCAAAAAGATATATGCACCCTATGTTTATTGCAACATTGTTTACAATAGCCAAAATATGAAAGTAGCCCAAATGTTCATTGATAGATGAATGGATAAAGATGTGGTATATATATACAATGGGATATTAGTCATAACAAAGAATGAAATCTTGCCACTTGAAACAACATGGATGGATCTAGAGAGTATAATACTAAGCAAAATAAGTCAGTCAGAGAAAGACAAATATATAATTTCATTCATACATGGATTTAAGAAACAAAACAAATGGGGGCGCCTGGGTGGCACAGTGGTTAAGTGTCTGCCTTCGGCTCAGGGCGTGATCCCGGTGTTATGGGATCGAGCCCCACATCAGGCTCTTCCGCTATGAGCCTGCTACTTCCTCTCCCACTCCCCCTGCTTGTGTTCCCTCTCTCGCTGGCTGTCTCTNCCCCCCCCCCTTCTTGTGTTCCCTCTCTCGCTGGCTGTCTCTATCTCTGTCAAATAAATAAATGAAATCTTAAAAAAAAAAAAAAAACAAATGAACGAAATAAGAAACAAACCAGAATCTTTGTTTTTTTTTTANCCCCTCTCTCGCTGGCTGTCTCTATCTCTGTCAAATAAATAAATGAAATCTTAAAAAAAAAAAAAAGAAAAAGAAACAAAACAAATGAACGAAATAAGAAACAAACCAGAATCTTTGGTTTTTTTTTAGATTTTATTTATTCACTTGACAGAGATAGAGACAGCCAGCGAGAGAGGGGACACAAGCAGGGGGAGTGGGAGAGGAAGTAGCAGGCTCATAGCGGAGCAGGGAGCTTGATGCGGGGCTCAATGCAGGGCTCCATGAGGGGCTCGATGTGGGGGGGCTCGATTCCAAGACTCTAGGATCATGCCCTGAGCCGAAGGCAGATGCTTAATGACTGAGCCACCCAGGTGCCCCACACAAAACAGATTCTTAGCTATAGAGAGCAAACCGGTGGTTACCAGAGGGGAGGAGAGTGAGGCATGTCTTGAAATAGGTGAAGGGGATTCAGAGTACAGTTATCTTGTTGAGCACTGAGTAATGTATAGAATTGTTGAATCACTGTATTGTACACCTGAAACTATTACAATGCTGTATGTTAACTACACAGGATTTTTTAAAAATATATTTTTTAAAAGAAATGATCTTGGCTTCTCATTACTTGCTGAGCTAAAATTAAACATTGGCCTCTGGATTTAAAGGTTCACCATAATCTGCTTTCAATGAAACAGTACACACTTCTAGTTCTTCTTTTGCATCTTTTCTTCTGTATATTACTATTGACTACAAGTAGACAGATCCTATCATCTTCCCACCTGTTAACTACAACCCACGTGTTTCTATTTTCAACACCACAGTATATATTCAAGGCCATCTTCACATTCTATCGCATTAACAAAGTCCACTGAGAATATACGATCCTTAAGGAATTTGCTTCCTTTCTAACTACTTCTGTTCTCACATATTTTGTATATTTGCCATCATTTTTTACAGCTGCCTTTTATCAACAGATCATTCAAAAAGATAATTTTTCAAATTTTAATTAATTTTGTTGACTAATTTATGTGAGTATAATCTTTTCCAAGGAGATTTTAAGCCTTGGAGGATGCAGGCATGGATTTTTAATCATGGTGAAGTTCACATAACTGAGGATAGAGCTAGACGCAGTGTTACATTAGTGAGACTATGCTGGGCTCCCCCACAATTGGACTATCCCACCCAGAGGTTTCTTCAAGGAAACATTCTCTAATATTCTGTTTAGGTAAGGAAAAATCATATAAACATCCAACACTCTACCTGATAGCTGTAGCATTTTTGTTATAAGAATTCTGGAAGGTTTTTTAATCATGAAATGATGTTGAATTTTGTCACATGCTTTTTCTGTATCAATTGAGCTGATCATATAACCTTTAACCTATGGATGAGGGATAGAAACAGAAAAATGTTCATCTTTAGCTCAGAAGCCTGACCAGTAGCTTGTATATTTTCAATAAGGATTAAATACAAGCTAATTATTACATTTGTAAAGGGTCTCATGACTGCCTGTACATCTCACTGATAGTTAATATTGAGCCGAATGATAAGCACCTGAGAAACCTGTGAAAGTAGTTTCACCAGTAGAAATTCAAAGAAGACATTTATGATCTAATACTTCCTGCACCTCCTCTCCCCCATGAGCACTAAGCATATAAACACCGGCTTCATACAGCAAAAGTGTGCCTTTCTGTCCACAAGCCCTGTCCCCATGCTATAATAAAAGCACCTTTTGCACCAAAAAACATCCCAAGAATTCTTTCTTGACCATTTGTTTGTGACCCCACATCTCTATGATAGGATTTTTATCCTATTTTTATCCTTCGTGTGTTCTATCACACTTGTTGATTTGCTTATGTTCAAACATCTTTGCCCAGAGATAAATCCTCCAATGTGTTATTGAATTCATTTCACTAGAATTTTGTTAAGAATTTTTGCATGTATATTCATCAGAGATATTGGCCTATAGTTTTCTTGTAGTCTCCCTACCTGGCCTGGGTATCAGGGTAATGTTAGCCTTTTGAAGTGAATTCCCTCCTCTTCAATTTTTGGGAAAAGATATTTTTCCCCAGTATCCACTAAAAACAAAGAAATGAAACCTATTTTCAAGCTTTTTTTAGACAGAGTCACAAGTTTCAGCAACCTTCTGCAGGCCAGTGCCTGCCTTTTATGGCATCCTTATTACCTCCCTCTTCATCACTCACTCATACGAATGTAATTAGTATATTTCTTGACTTTTTTTCCCCTTGATATAGAGGAAATGATTAACATATGATTTACAATAAAGTGTCCATGACCAATAATTGTATTAGTATTTTGGGAGCATTTGTATTTAGAAGATTAATGTGAGAAAGGAAATGACTAAAGATCTGGTTTAATGGAATTGGGACATTTTAAAATTTAGTTTTTGGGCACCTGGGTGGTTCAGTCGGTTAAGCATCTGCCTTCAGCTCAGGTCATGATACCAGGATCCTGGGATTGAACCCCTCATCAGACTGCCTGCTCAGAGGGGAGTCAGCTTCTCCCTCTGCAGCCTCCCCCCCAACCTCTGTGTGCTCTCTTTCTCTCCCTCTCTCCCTCACAAAAATAAATAAATAAAAGCTTTTTTAAAAATTAAAAAATAAAATTTAGGTTTTATGCCTCAATCCATATTTCCCTGTACAGGTCTAATCTGCTTATGTGTGAAGATGTTTTTGGTTTATGTGATTTATATCCTTGAAATGTTTCTGAATTCATACAATTAGATAGGGCAATGTTATATAATAAATTTCAAAAATTTGTTACTTATATTAAAAGTAAAGATTTTAATATCTTTTAAATATTTAAATGTTTAAATATTAAACATATATTTTAATTATTTAAGACATTTAAAATGTCTTAAATTTTATTTCATTATTTAACATAATAATATTTAAATACATTATTTTACTAAATAATAAATACTAATACAATATTTACTAATATTTACTAAATAATAGATACTAATATTTTTTGTTTTCAAAAAAGAGGCTATTTGGGGGGAAACAATTAGACAATGGATGGTAAAGAAAAATATTTGTAAGTAGTTTAAAACCATCTCAAATGAAATTATTTTTTTCAAACCTACTCAGGTAAATGTCAGTTCAGATAAAGTTATTAATTTATGGATGCTATTTGTTAATAGACTGGTAGAGAATAATCTTTCCTAGACTAATTCTATCATTATCATCTGGATTTTTAAGAACTTTTTTTTTCAATTAGTTGTTCATATACATTTATTTACAAATAGTTTCTATAAATTCTAATAAATTTATCAAAGTAGGATTAAATAATAGCCTTATCTTTAATAAAATAAAAATCAATGAGAAATGAATAATTAATTTATTTTAAAAGATTTTTTAAAATGTATTGTTGGATTAAGTTTATTAATATTTTGTTGAGGATTTTTGCATCTGCCTTCATCAGAGATAGTGGCCTGTAGTTTACTTTATTGAATGAATAATTTAAATTGTTTCTTCAGGTAGTCAAACAATATAAATGAGGTACAACTCATAAGAGCTGTGAAAGGAGGGTTTTGAAATAAGATTTAATATGTGAAACTATGTTTTGGTTGATACTTAGAAAATATTTTGTTTCATTTTTGCACTCTTTGATTACAAGTTAAGCTTCTAATTGTTTTTAAAAGTATAGCCAAAGATGGATATGGCATATCCCTGCCCACACTGAATAGGGACTAAGACATTCCAAATGTATATGGTAGTCTTTTAAAAAGTAAAATTATAATTTGTGAAGTAAAGAGTAGATAGCATTACTTCATTCACCCATTAAGTTTAATAAGTTATTATAATTTGTTGTTATACCTTCTGAGAGTGGATAATTCAAATAGGGAAATTAAGAGATATATGGTAAAATCACATTTATTCATTCATTCACTTATTCTTTCACTCATTAAAAAAAAAAAGTTGCATGACTATTACTATCAGACAACATTCCAGGCCCTGGGGGGTGGATATAGACAGAGTCATAAAACTTACATTGTGAAGGCAGGGGAAGGGGTAGACAACAAACACAATAAGTAAAGTATATGTTATATGACAATAATTTTCACAGAGATAAACAAATAGATAAAGGAAAATAGAAATGGGGAAAGTGGCAATTGTCAAAATATAAATAAAGGAGTGAAGGAAGACCTTATTAAGAAATGTACATTTTATAAATACTGAAGGTCAGTGTGTGAGTCACATAGATATAGAAGTGTAATATTCCAGAGAGAAGAGAAAGAAAATACAAACATCCTGAGAAAGAGATACAGCTATGTGTTCAGAGGAGACAAGTTTAAGGTGTCTTGTGCAGAATAAGGCAGGAGGAAAGTAATAGATGTCAAAGATGTAAATAGATAACCAACTTATGTACTGGCATTCTGCTTTTATCCCAAGTGAGATGAAAAAGTAATAGAGAGTTCAGAACAGAGCAATAAACGAATTGACTTTCTATTTAACAAAGTTACTTAGACTTCTGCCATTAGAACATATTGAAGGGATGCATGGGTGAAAATAGAGATTATTAGTGGGTTCTTACAATAAATTAGGTTGCAAAAGTGTGCTTGGACCAGCATGAAAGGTGTTGAAAAAATAAGAAGTGGTCAGATATGGAATATATTTTCAATGTAGAACTGCTCAGATTTGCAGATAAATTATTAATGAAATATAATAGAGAGGAGTGAGATGACTGAGATTTTGGGCCAAGCAACTAAAAAGACAGAGTCACCATAACTGGGATGAATATGGCTGTGGGTGGAGGTTATGGAGGTTGGAGTGGGGTGGAGAGATCCAGATTCAATATTGTATAGGTTTGTTTTGAAATATCTGTTAGACATTCAAGATAGATGTTGAGGCGCAGTTTGAAATAGCAATCTGTTGTTCAGGTGAGAGGTCCAAAAAAGTTATACAGTTGGGAATCATCATCATGTAGCCTACCTAACCTCATGGAACTGCTGATATCACACAGGAGAGGATCAACTAAAGGAAAAAAAAAAAGTCTAAGGACGGAGAACTGTAGTAGTCCAACTTTAATGGGCTCTGTTTATGAAGATGAGCCTGTGAAGGAAACTCAAAGATAAATGAGCAGTGAGGTAGGAGGAAAACAGGTGAATGCAGCCTTGGAAGAGAAGGCAGTGCGTTAAAGATGAGACAGCAAAATGAGACAAATACTTTCTCAAGAAGACTCAGATTTGATTATTGGATTTAGCAAATTCATGTTATCACTGATTCTGACAAAGCTATTTTGTAGAGCTGTCTGAGCAGAAGCCTGACTAGAAAAGATTTTAAGGGGTAAGAAAGAAAGTAATTTAAAAGGTGAACATCAAGAAAATGTTCAAAGTATTACTCTAAAGCACGAGTTCTTATTCTTTAAATAGTAATATATAGGAAGAGGCTCGTGTTCTAATTTCAAAGTGATGATGAATATAAAAGACATTTTGTGATATTACAGTAATCTAACATGATAAAAAAGGGTATTTGTTTAGTGCTAATTTTGTGTGGTGGATTGTCAACATGAAAAATTGAATGAAGGACATTATACTTCAGCCAGTTAAAATAAAGTTCTTTTTTTTTTCTTTTTTTGTTTGTGTAATCTTCTGAACTCCATCTGCAGTCCTCTGGCATCTACTCTATATTGAGAATCTTGCTATAAAGGAAAACTGAGTGGTATCTGGAGGATGAAACCTCTAGGCAAGATGTGTTTTTCTTTCTTTCTTTTTTTTTCCTGAACGGAATATTAGCAGTGTTTGGGAAAGATCAAATTTACAGAAAAATCAAATTCAGAACAAGAGCCTCTCATTTAGAAGGAGGTGAGCACTGTTGGAACACTATCCTTGAGTAGAAAAGTTAGGTGCTCAAGTAGAAAATGTCAACATAGAGAAGCACAGAGAGTACAAATAAAAAAATAGCAGAGAATGTGGGCAAAGATACAGGCTAGAGCAGTTTATAGAAATTCTCTTCTGATGTAGTCAATTTTCTCTATGAAGTAGGAACCAAGGCATATAGTGAACAGTGGAGATGGGAGGGGAAGTGTCGGGGATTTGAAGAGTGAAGACAAGGAATGTTCTAAAACAGAGGAAGAGTGAAAAGACTAAGGGAATATCATGGGTCGGTATTAATAAATTTAAGTTGAGAAAAATCTTCAGCTTTCCAAATTTTTCTTCAGCTAACTCAAGTTGCAGGGAAGTCAATGTGAAGTAGTTGAAGAACTGGATTTAATCAGTGTTGTATATTTACAACCATCATTCAGTCAATTATCCAAGAAATATGCATTAAATATCTATCACCTGCTGGTAATTCTTCCAAACACTGGGCACACTATTATATATAAGATGATAAAGTCTTTGCTGTTACAGAGCTTGTAAACTGTGGGGAAGAAGAATAATAAAGGGACAACTTAGAAGTATGATGATAGGGACCCTGGCAAAGTAGGTCTTTACCTACTTTAGGAAGGTAAATCTCACCTAGGGTGAGGGAAGACATCCATGAGGATATCATGCCTTTACTAAAACTAAAAGATTGTGTAGTCATGATGATAAAAGATAAGATTAGGTCATCTCAAATAGGTAGAGGAAAGCTAAACTTTTTTTTAAATTTCCTTCTGGAAGTTGCTATACTGGATCTTTTAATCTAGCCAAATATGACATTTGATTTAATTATTTTAAGAATTTACTTAAAAATATAGTAAATCCTTCATTTAATATCCATTTCCATGCAATCACTCAAATGCACGACTAACTATTCACAATTACTTTTCTTTTCTTTTTTTTTTTAAGATTTTATTTATTTATTTGACAGAGACAGCCAGCGAGAGAGGGAGCACAAGCAGAGGGAGAGGGAGAGGAAGAAGCAGGCTCCCAGTAGAACAAGGAACCCAATGCAGGGCTCGATCCCAGGACCCTGGGATCACACCCTGAGCCAAAGGCAGACGCTTAATGACTGAGCCACCCAGGCGCCCCTCACAATTACTTTTCGATTATTTTTTGCTCTTTATATATAAAGCACCTTCCAAAAATTAAACCTCTTAGTTAGGCTCGGGGGTTGAGTGGAGAAAAGTTCCTGCTTATGTGGAATATATGGTATTATGGAGTCACTTGTGATTTGGTCCCTATACAAAATTTATCAGTTAAAGTTTCTATCTTATTTATATGATGTTTTCCATGCTTCTAATTTATTAACCTATATATGTTGTCTGCCTCCTCCCACTAAAATAGAAAGAACAAGAACCAGATCTCTCCATCTCTGTCTGGACCCTGAGTGCCTGGAACTCTTCTTGACATAGTGTCCTTAATCTCTATTGAATGTACAGTAGAGTGAGAGAATAAATGAGTGAATATCATTTCAACTTCATGTTTGTGAATTCAAAATCAGCTATCGGTAAAATTGCCATTCATTACCCAGTTAAGATAAGAAAAATATGTTTTGTAGAAGAAAGACAAAGTGCATTAAGAAGGATAAAGGCAAGTTTATACTCAATGTCTGCAGAAATATGNAATTCAAAATCAGCTATCGGTAAAATTGCCATTCATTACCCAGTTAAGATAAGAAAAATATGTTTTGTAGAAGAAAGACAAAGTGCATTAAGAAGGATAAAGGCAAGTTTATACTCAATGTCTGCAGAAATANTGTGATTTGGTCCCTATACAAAATTTATCAGTTAAAGTTTCTATCTTATTTATATGATGTTTTCCATGCTTCTAATTTATTAACCTATATATGTCGTCTGCCTCCTCCCACTAAAATAGAAAGAACAAGAACCAGATCTCTCCATCTCTGTCTGGACCCTGAGTGCCTGGAACTCTTCTTGACATAGTGTCCTTAATCTCTATTGAATGTACAGTAGAGTGAGAGAATAAATGAGTGAATATCATTTCAACTTCATGTTTGTGAATTCAAAATCAGCTATCGGTAAAATTGCCATTCATTACCCAGTTAAGATAAGAAAAATATGTTTTGTAGAAAAAGACAAAGTGCATTAAGAAGGATAAAGGCAAGTTTATATTCAATGTCTGCAGAAATATTTGTTTAAGTTCAGACTTGCTGTAGAAAATGTGGCTCTGATAGAAAAGTTTGTGAGTTTATGATACAAACAAGCTTGAGTGCTTACTGTATGTCTACAAGCATGAATAAGGCAATGTCATAAAAGATCTACCTATCTACTCCTTCCTATATGGAATTACTGATAATCTCTCATTTATATATGTAATCTGTAGAATTTCACAAAATCAGGACAATTAACTTTTTCATATTATGCCACTACTAATATCATCTTGTTTCCATGACTGTATCTGACATTGGTCAGTCTAATTTTGTTAATGTTTTTTTTTCTTGGATTTGTTGTCTACATGCAAATTTTTCCTCAAAAGGATTCACCTATATTCTGACTATAGAACATGCACACATTTGTGTGGTT
>NC_048228.1:60149904-60154284 GCF_002007445.2 Ailuropoda melanoleuca | reverse complement strand
TGTGCTTGGCATTTTCTATGTGTTGGGCAGAACCCAGGATTCATGTGGTACAGAGGGAAGGGACATTGGTGTCCACTCAAAACAAAAGCAAGTTCTAACCCTAGTTCTTACCATTAATGGCTTTTGATAAATAATGTGTCATCAGTGTGCCTCAATTGTCTGGTAATGTTTAGATTGCTGAACCAGAAATACTATATGGAAAGGGTTTGGCAGAAAATAAATGCTCAATAAATATACTAAATATTTTTATTCCTTGAAAAATTTGTTTCAAGGTAACCTTATTTGTAAAACCATTCTTGAACCAGCCAGACATGTTAAATAAATTGGCCACACATCTATTATGACACTTTTCACATTATATGATGACCCATGATTCTCATTTTTTTTTCTAGCCTGGATCTGAGCTCTAGAATTTTATTTCCAACCACTATGCACCATTCCTGAGAGGGCTAATTAAGTACATCAGACTTAAAATTTCCAAAACGCAATTATTCATATCCCCCTTTCAAAATATGTTCATCTCAAACTTTATCTGTTTAATAAATGGAGTCATCGTTCATTCCATTGCTCAGGCCAAAATTCTATTTTCCTTTAAGTTCCACAAGCATTGCAATACCAAATCCTTTGTTTGATCATTTTTATCTCTAAGCTCGCCTTCATAAGCTTTCTCCATGTTATAGTCAGCTTTTGTACCAAACTCCTAACTCTTCTCTTTACCTATGCATTCTCTACCTTTAGTTCAAATAACCCACCCAAATGCTCATGGCTATGTATATGCATAAATCATAGGACTCATACCAGTATTTGGCCATTTATTAGAATAATACCCAAATTTCTTATTCTAGGAGGTAAGTTTAACATGATCTATCCTACCTCCTTTTCTGAACTTGTATCTTGTCAGACTGTCCCTTATTCACCACAATCCAGCCCAGTTTCCTCAATGTCCCCTGGGTGTGAGTCTTTGTTCAGCCTGCTATAAAAGAACAACAGACTGAGCGGCTCAAACAGCAATTTATTTCCCGTAGTTTTGAAGGTTGGGAAGTCCAAGATCAAAGCATCAGCAGATTCTGTGTCTGGTAAAAGCCTGCCTGCTTCCTGGTTCACAGGTGGCTGTCTTCTTTCCATGTCCCCACATGGCGGGAGTGGAATGGGAGCTCTATAGTCTTTTTATGAGGGCACTAACCCCATTCCTGAGTTCTCTATCTTCATGAATTAATCACCTTCTGAAGACCCCATCTCCTAATATCATCATATTGGGGATTAGGATTTAATTTAAGAATTTTGGGAAGGGAGCACAATATTCAGTCTACAGCAGTAGTCAATCTCATTCCCAATTTGGCCTTGAATATGTTATTCCTTCTGACTAACCTATTTCCCAGAAATATTCACCAAGTTTATTCCCTGATTTTCTCTGCTCAAATGGAAATGATAAATCATTGCTTATTACATCATCTTATCAACACCTAAATCTATTTCATTTACTTATTTATGATTTAAGTGTTTTTAAATATTCCTACTCTTAAAATACAACCAAGGAAAGTGGCTTGAAAATTCAATTCACTACCATATTCCCAGTGGTTAGTGGATATTAGGTGTTTAAAAAGGTTAACTGTCCTTTCCTTTACTCTCTTTCACTAGCACAGTGAGTGGAGTTAATACTCCATATTTTGAAGTATTAACATTGGTAAAGAACTGTACTTGCAACAAAATGATTTATAACAATAATATAAGAAAATGTTAATAGTGGATTATAATTGTAAAAAGGACCCAAGCTTTACTTTGTCTCTCACAGAGCTTAAAATAGATGAATCACAAGATAAGTCTACTCAAAACTCCAAACCAGCCCGGTAAACTCATTCTCCACAGAGCTTCCAATTCTTAATGTTGAATAACAAACACTCACTAATCATCTCACACACTATTCACTTATTTTTTCTACTGTTCCCATTTTGAGTCAGGCACCTTTCACTTCCCAAGTCTTGGACCAGTATTTCCTTACATGATTGTGTTCCAATAGCTTTCAATCAGGTATTTACATTTGCCTTCCGCCTCCTCTCATTTAACTCCCCACTAAGAAGTACAAGCCATATATTTATCAGACTATTTCTTTCCATTCCAGTACACTTCTGGTGTGTTTGTTCCTCTTGAGGCTAAAAATTCTCATCCTGACCCACCTTCAAGTAGCCTTTGCAGCAGCTCTTGTCATTTCAGGGAATGATGTGAAAAACAATACACTTTTTGTTATGGTTTTTATAAATATTTCTCTAGTTTAATGAAGAATACTACAGAAGTGTATACCTAGAGTGGAGAAACAGCACACCACGGTGGTAAGAGTTTAAGCCCTGGCATAAAACACAACTGATTTGGAATTTCAGATTTCACCCATTAGCAACTTGGTGACTTTGAACACATTCCTTAAATCTTCTAGGCCTCACTGATAATGTTAGAAATTAAATGAGAAAAATTCTCTATTGTTGATATTATAACATCAACATAATAGATTGATGTTATACAGTTAATGATAAAAATACATTGTAAAGCATATAGGATAATGTCTGAATATACTATACACACAACTGAAGTTGGATAGGGTTATTGTTTAAATTTCCCTGCGTTTGATCTTACTTTTTATATTAGAAAATACATAAAAGATACATTTTTAAAATACACCATCAAAGATAGTTCATTATTTCACTTGTTTAATATTATAAAAGATAACAACACATTCAAAATGTTAACAGATTTTGTATTTATTATATTACTCTATCTTAACCAACTCATGAGATAAGCAGAGTACATATTAACATGCTTTGGAAGTCAATGAGTATAAATATTATTAAATTCCACTTACGAACGAAATCATATGTATTTGTCTTTCTCAGTCTGAGTTATTTCTCTCAGCATAATACCTTCCAATTGTCTCAACTGGCACAATTTCATCTTTTTTAGGGCTGTGTAATATTCCATTCTGTTTTTACACCGTATCTTCCTTATCCAACTGTCTACTGATGGGCACTTAGGTTGTTTTCATATCTTGATTATTGTAACTAATGCTGGCAGTAAGCATGGAGTGTGTATATCTTTTTGAATTCGTGTTTTAATTCTCTTGGTAATGTCCATTAGTGGAATTATTGGATCATATTATATTTATTTTAATTTTTTGAGGAACTTCCATACTATTTCCACAGTGGCTATACCAATTTACATTTCCACCAACAGTTTATGAGAATTCTTTTCACTACACATTCTTGTCAACACTTGTTATTTCTTGTATTTTTTTTTAATTTTAGCCATTCTAAGAGGTGTGAGGTGATATATCATTGTGGTTTTGATTTGCATTTCCCTGATGATAAGTGATATTGAGCATCTTTTCATGTGTTTGTTGACCATTTATATGGCTTTTTTGGGGGGAAAAAGTCTATTCAGGTCTTCTGCCTATTTTTTTTAATTGGATTGTTTCATTTTTTTGGTGTTATGTAAGTTCCTTATATGTTTTGAGTATTAACTCCTTATTGAATATGTCATTTGCAAATATCTCCTCCCATTCAGTAAGCTGCCTTTTTGTTTTGTTGATGGTGTCTTTCACTGTGTAAAAGCTTTTTATTTTGATGTAGTCTTAATAGTTTATTTTCACTTTTGTTTCCCTTGCCTTAGGAGACCTATCTAGAAAAATGATACTATAGCCAAAGTCAAAAAAATGACTTCTTGTGTTCTCTTCTAGGATTTTTATGGTTTTAGATCTCACATTTAGGTCTTTAATCCACTTTCAGTTTATTTTTGTGTATGGCATCAGAAAGTGGTCCAGTTTTATTTTGTGGATGCAGCTGTCCAGTTTTAGCAGCATCAGTTATTGAAGAGATTGCTTTTTTCCCCATTGTATATTCTTTTCTTTTTTGTCACAGATTAATTGACCATACGATTGTGGGTTTATTTCTGGGTTCTCTATGCTGTTGCACATCTGAAACTAATGTAGCATTTTGTGTCAACTATACTCAAATTAAAATAATAATAATAATAATAATAAATAAAAGATAATCAGTGAAACTGGACTAGATTTAGGTGTGCCGGGTGGCTCAGTCTTTAAGCATCTGCCTTCAGCTCAGGGCGTGATCCTGGCGTTCTGGGATCGAGCCCCACATCCAGCTCCTCCGCTGGGAACCTGCTTCTTCCTCTCCCATTCCCCCTGCTTGTGTTCCCTCTCTCGCTGGCTGTCTCTCTCTGTCAAATAAATAAATAAAATCTTTAAAAAAAAAAACTGGACTAGATTTGAAGTAATTATTTAGAATATCCTCTAAAAAAGAAAAAAATAAAGTCAATGAGTATAAAGAGGTTTAATAAACCTGCATATCTTGTACAAAATCAAGGTCAACACTAGAATCT
>NC_048228.1:60111084-60149804 GCF_002007445.2 Ailuropoda melanoleuca | reverse complement strand
AAGTCAATGAGTATAAAGAGGTTTAATAAACCTGCATATCTTGTACAAAATCAAGGTCAACACTAGAATCTAGATTTTCTGTAGTCTAGCAGCCCATGTTATTAGGTTTTTACAGTGTATCTCATTTTTAAAGAACATCTGTGAGCTCTTTTGATGAATAAAATAGTATTATTAAACACTTATTCTTTCAGGCATTGTTCTATATAATTTCAATGCATTAACTCACAAAACCTAACTTATGAAGTAACTAAATTTTATTATTCCCATTTTATAGGTTGAGACTCTCTAGAAGTTTAGTAGTTTGCCCAAGGTCGTAGAGCCAATATGAAGAAAATATGAGATTTGAGCCAAATAGTCCAACTGTGAACCCAGACTTTTAGGTATTATGCTCTATAGTTTATCATAAACCCATGGAAATTTTATTTCCCACGCTAGCATTATTTGAAATTAAAAATTAAATAATAAGATTAAAACCAAAACATTGACTCATTTGGCAGTCTAGAACAAACACAAAGCAGTGATAATTTAAAATAAGCTCTCTTAAATTGCATGTGCAAACTATGAGTTTATGATTACGGCCCCCTGTTTGAGAGTTGCTAATTTACAGAGCTGTGGTATGCTTAAATACAAGGCTATCTTTAAGAGCAGCTAAGCATTATCTGCATTTACAGAGTGGCAATTACTAACTACAGTAGTGTGCGGTAATTCAAAAGCAACTGCAGGATTATCTCATGATAACAAAGCCACTAACTCAGGTCTTCAGTCACACAGTGGCTCAGAAAACAAAAGAAAAGAGTGAGTATTCTGGAGGTGTCTTGCATGTGTTGTTGTCTAGAAAAGAAAAGATAGAAATGTTGCTGTATGAAGTAGGGCTATTCTATAAATCAAATGATTTACCATTTGGTGTTTGAATTACACAATTCATAAAAGTGTTCTCTGAGTACAAACCTGATGGAAATGAAAATATGCTTCAGTCTGACAACCAGCAACCCAACTCATTTTCCATGAGTACTGACAGGAATCAGAAAAAGATGATTACTGAATGTGTATAAAATGGCTATTAATCATATTAATTTTAGTTCAGGTTTGAGAATTCTTAAGTGCCATATATGCAGAATTTACGTAATGTTCACAGCTACCTACTGGATTGTTATCTCTGTTTTCTGGAAAGAAAAATTCTGACTTTGCATTCCTAAATGTTTATGGTGTTTTATGCAGTCAATTAATGAAAACATTCTAAGTACAGAGCAATCAGAAATCCAAACAGTTAAAGTACATAACAATCAGAATTCCCACAGTAGCAAATTGGGAACAAATATTAGTTTCTGTGGGAATATTTATGGATTATATATATGTAATCTGGCAGTCTACTAGTAGGATAATCATGAAAGCCATGAATCTATCCATGCAATAATCTACAAGCACTTTCTGGATTTTTAAGTTAAATGTAGTCAAAATCAGGAAAAAGAAAAAGAATGTGTTCTGTAGGCAGACGAAAGAGATAATGCATATTGTAGTTAGCACTTCTCTGCATGAGGTGTGAAATGCTGATCTGATGGGGAAAAAAAAGATACTGTATCAAAGGAGAAAAAAAAACTGTCTTGATGCAAGAAAAGTTTCATACTAGTACAAGTAAAGTATGATTGCCTAATTTTCAAACATAGCAATTACAGCCAAAGAAATAAAGTCTTGAGTATTTTTCTGCATTCTTAAAGGTTGTAAAGTATCAATGAAAGAAGAAAAGCTTTGGAGACTGGCAAATAATTAAAATTCAGGTTCTTTAACAAATGGGTTTTATGATAGTGAAAAAATAGTTAAAACTCCTTGAGCCTCAGTATCTTCACCCCTAAAATGAAGATGACATTAATTTCATAGAGAGTTGCTATACGGATGAAATAAAAATAAAATGTTATGTGATAAAAAGGACCTATAATAAAACATGAGGTGGTTTTTTGTTTGTTTTGTTTTGTTTTGTTTTTCCTGCTTCCTGTTCTAAGAGTCGAGTTGTCTGGATATAAAAGGGATTACAAAATGTTTCCTAGAAATTAATGAAATTTGACAGCATTCTTCATGGGGGAAGCTATACGAGATTTTCTTAATGGACAAAATTAAGCATAGTTCCTGCATTCCTTTCTTCTCTGAGGAAAGTTCTTTCCTTCTCATCACTTTTCTACCCGCCCCTCCCCCACCCAACTGCCCGAAAGGCTAGAGAGCACACTTGGAGCATTTGTGCTGAGATCTGAGAGGTTTTATGAATGCTTATATCCTTTAATAATACACTTCACTTCACAGATGCATCTGGGCAGCAATTACATTCTTCTATACCAAATGCACTAGAGAATTTCTAAAGAATATAAAACAATGAAGATAATGAAATAAAATAACACATAAAGTTACAGAATACTTGCCATTTGCCTAGATTATCTCATTTAATTCTCAAACCAGCCTTACAATGTTAATATTGCTAATATTATAATTTTTTAAAATGTTAAAATATGACCCCCTATACAAATATAAATTTCATATGTATAAAAGATTTCAATAAATTCATTCTACTGGAATCATCCTGGAATTTATACTGGAATAATATGGTAAGGCTAGTACAAGGTGTTTGAAGATCTAGGCATTTATAGACATTTAAATAAAATAATATTTGTGGGCGCCTGGGTGGCACAGCGGTTAAGCGTCTGCCTTCGCCTCAGGGCATGATCCTGGTGTTATGGGATCGAGCCCCACATCAGGCTCCTCCACTATGAGCTTGCTTCTTCCTCTCCCACTCCCCCTGCTTGTGTTCCCTCTCTCGCTGGCTGTCTCTATCTCTGTCAAATAAATAAATAAAATCTTTAAAAATAATAATAATAATAATATTTGAATAAGATTGATAGACTAGATACAAAACTGATTAATGTGATTAATATCCTATAAGATAATAATCCATAAACTTTGAGGCTATATTTTTTACTGGACAGAAATAATTTACATATCTGCTAGAAAAAAGTCTACAAGTAACATATAATTTCACTAATTCCGGGACCTTTAATAAACAGTGAGCACGGAATGAACAAAGTACATTTCCTAAATAATTAAGTAGTCCTCAGATGGGCCTTTACTACTACATAACCACTATCTTAGTTCCAAGTTTTGAGAGCCTTTCTTAATTGTATTATTACACCCATATTTCAAGTAATTCAATCGAATTTTAGATAATTTAGGTCAATCATTCAAGGTCTTATAACTGATTAATGTTGAAGCCAAGTTTAAAAGCTAGTGTTTCTTGGGGCGCCTGGGTGGCACAGCGGTTAAGCGTCTGCCTTCGGCTCAGGGCGTGAACTCGGCGTTACGGGATCGAGCCCCGCATCAGGCTCTTCCGCTATGAGCCTGCTTCTTCCTCTCCCACTCCCCCTGCTTGTGTTTCCTCTCTTGCTGGCTGTCTCTATCTCTGTCAAATTAATAAATAAAATCTTAAGGAAAAAAAAAAAAAACTAGTGTTTCTTGTTTCAGACCCTTAACTGTTACCTATCATACTTATTTTTTGTGCTAGGTAGAATTAATTGTCTGTACATTTTATTTTACTCTATCCCTCAAATGCATCCTTTTCTTTCTAGTTCCAAAGTAGCTACGCTATATTATACCTTCATCAGCAACTAATTGAGAAGAATAGAACGGCTAGTGTTTCCAAGCTGTATTCAGTAAAATAATACAGATACAAGTTTTTCTATGATTTTTGGTGAAAAGCCGGTCCTAGTCCAAAATTACATGGTATTAAAATCTGACCTAAGCTGACATAAAGCTATGTAGAGATTTTACTTACTTCACTAGCATGAAATGTTTCATTTGTTTTACTGTAAAACTATGGATATTTGAGTAGAGTATGGCTTAGAGCAACACTGAGCCTGTTATTTCCAAAAAATGTTTTTAAAAATTCTGAATTTAAGAACACATCTAGTCCCAAGATTTTAGGTAAAGATCCATACTACAGTAGGGATGTTCTGAAAGGGAGGAAGGAATTTCCCGGTGGTAAACTGCTCCGTGACTTTCCTTTTTTTTTTTTTTTTTTCTCCATGACTTTCTAATTGTTCGTATTCTTAAAGAGGTTTTTGCTTGACAGCTCTACCTAAAACATTAGCTCCCATTTCCCCGGCCATGCTTGTACTCACTCTATCATACACACACATCTATTGCTATCTATCTCTCGTCTATCTATCTATCTATCTATCTATCTATCTATCTATCTATCATCTATCTATCTATTATCTATCATCACCATCATTTATTTTCTTCCTATTCTGTATCTCATTTATTGGAATACAATTTTTATATTGTAAATATATATGTACATAATTGCCAAATGGTAATTATTGATAGAGTGAATAAATGGAATTAAAGTACTTTGTGTGTCTAATCCATTGGTAATTTTATTAATTTTTCAATACTAGGACTTAAAATTGTTGCTGTTAGCTGAAAAGTAACTACTTCAGAATTATCTAGGAAATATTTTTCAAATATCAGAACCTTAAATTAATAGCCATTTCATCTGAGCTTTACTAATTTTTTTTTTTTTACTGTAGATTGGTCAAAAAGTAATATGTCCTTTCTTAAATAACATTACTGATATATAATTGATATATCATATACTGAAAATATTTAAAGTGTAAGGTATGGAAAGTTTTGATATATAGATATACTCACAAACTATGACCACAATTAAGATAATGAAACTATCATCACCCCAAAAGCTTCTTTATGCCTCTTGGTAATAGCTATTTCCTCTCTTTCCTGCATTATACCTCCCTGCCACACACATCCATCCCCAGGAAATGCCTGATGTCCTTTCTGTCACTAAAGATCTCTTCAAGGGGCACCTGGGTGGCTCAGATGGTTAAGCATCTGCCTTAGGGTCAGGTCATGATCCCGGCGTCCTGGGATTGAGCTCAGTGGGGAGTCTGCTTCTCTGTCTGCCTCTGCCTCTCCCCCTGTTTGTGCTCTCTCTGTCTCTGTCTCTCTCGAATGACTAATTTTAAGAATCTTTTAAAAATTAAAAAAAAAATAAAGATCTCTTTGCATTTTCTAGAATGTCATGTGAATGGAATTATAGTGTATATGCATATTTTGTCTGACTTTGGCATAATTATTTTCATATTCGCCTACCCATGGTATTGCAAGTGTAAATAGTTCATTCTATTTTGTTGCTGAATCATACATATTTCAGTGTTGTATATAACACAATTTGTATATCAAGTCACCCGACGATGAACACGTTCTATTGAAATAGTATTTTTGTACGTGCGTGTTTTTATTCTATCGATATGGTGTATCACATTGATTTACAAACTTTCAACTGACCTAGCATTCCTCAGATACATCCCATTTACTGTTGATGCATTATTCTTTTCAAAAGCCGCTACATTCATTTTTAAAAATTTTTAAAGAATTATCAAATCTAGGTTCAAGACAGATATTGGCCAATGCTTTGATCATTTTGCTGTCTTTGCTTTTGTCTTTTGTTGAGTTAATTGGTCTTATTTTTTATTTAAATATTTGGTAAAATTTGACAATAAAGCCACCTGACTTGAAGTTTCCTTTGTGAGGATTTAAACTCAGTTTAAAATATTAAAATTTTAAATAGAAGGTATCTTATTACTCTTTCTCCTTAAGTGGGCATTAGAAGTGTGTGTCTCTTGGAATTTGCCTACTTAATGTGTTGTTGAATTTGGGGGCATGAATTTTTTTTTTATACTATTCCCTTACCGTACTTTTAATATGTTTTGATAACTCCTATCTCATTCCTGATTTTATAACTTGTTTCTGCTCTATTTTTTCCTAACCAAGAGGTTTATCAATATTATTGAACTTCATAAAGAAACCTGTTTGGTTTCATTGTTTTTTTATTCTTTTTTCTGTTTATTTTGTTGGTTTCCATTCTGATTGCTATTATTTCCTTCCTTCTGCTTATTTTGGGTTTCACTTGTTCTTCTTTTTCCAGTTTATTAGATGGAATCTGAGGTCATTGACTGGGGCTTTTTTCCTAAAATGAGTATTTAGTGCTATAATAATATCTCTATTGTTTTAACTCCATATCACTAATATTGATGTCATGTTTTCATTTTCTAATTTCCCTTTTAATTGCATCTTAAACCATAAAATATTTTGTATTTTGTTGTCTAGTTCCCAAATATTTGGAGGTTTTCCAAGTATCATTCTATTAATTTCTAATTCAACTCAGTTTTATCGGAGGACAGATTTTGTATAAATTGATGACTTTTGTATAGATTTGGCAGTTGTTTTATGGCTCAGAAAGTGTTCTATCTGGGTAAATCTTCCACAAATTCATAAAAAAAAGTTACTGTTCTGTTATTTGGTGGAATGTTTTATAAATGTTAATTAGGTCAAGTGGATTGATGGTATTGCTCAAGTATTTTATAGCCATACTTATTTTCTGCTACTTATTTCAATAATTATTTAGAGATGGATATTGAACACACCAAACATATTTGTGAATTTGGTTATTTCTTCTTGTAGTTTTATAACTTTCTGCTTCATAGATTTCGAAGCTTTGTCATTAGGTGCATAATATTTTGCAATAGCTTCCTGATAAGCTTTCCCTTATTATGAAATAACTCTCTTTATTCCTTATAATATTCTTTGCTCTAAAAATGATTTTTCCATATCAATATAGTCAATCTAACTTTTTGTTTCAATTGTTTAGTCATGGGATATCTTTTTCATCCTCTTAACTTTAACCTGTTTGTATTTTATATTTAAAATTTGTTGTAGGCAACATATAATTAGTTCTTGCAAATTTATGCATTGAATAATCTCTGCTTTTTAATTAGGTAGTCTTTGCATTTAGTGTTATTATTAGTATTTTTGGATATGAATACACCATCTTGTTCTATAATTTCTATTTGTCCTGTCTTTTGTTTCCCTTTTCTTCTGTTTCTACCTTCTTTAGGTTGAGTGTTGTATGCTCTTTTTAAATCTACTTTGTTGGCTTCCTAGTTATAACTATTTTTGTTAGTAGTGGTTGCTTTAAAGTTTATTGTATATATCTTTAATGTATCACAGTCTACACCCAGGGTATATCATAGCCCTTCACATATAGTGTAAGAACCTAGTGGTAATATACTCTCATTTTTCCTCTCCTAGCCCTGGAACTGTTGTTGACATTTATTTGTCTTCTTGGATCTGCTGTTTTATCATTTACATAAATTTGGAAAATATTCTGTATTTTCTCAAGTATTCTTTCTATTGCCTTTTTTCTCCCTTCTCTTTTTAATTCTCCAACTAGAAATATATTAGGACACTTGAAACTTCCCCAGAGCTCACTAATGCACTACTCATTTTCTTCCCATCTTGTTGTTTATTTTATTTTGCATAGTTTCTCTTGCTAAAGTCTGTTTCAGACTCAAATTCACAAATTTACTAATCTATTCTTTAGCAATTTCTAATCTGCTGTTAATTCCATTCCGTGTATTCTCAGACATTGCAGTTTTGATTTGAAATAGGTCTATTTGGGTCTTTTTTTACATCTTCCATTTCTCTACTTAATATGTATTCTACTTCTTAAGCATATGAAATACAGTTGTAATAATTCTTTTAGTGCCTCTATCCACTATTTCTGTAACTCCTATTATTTCTGGGTTGGTTTCAATTAGTTAATAGTGGGTCAAATTTTTCTGCTTTTTTGTATAAATGATAATTTTAAATAGGATACCAGCTATTTTCAGTTACACCTTAGTGGACACTGGACATTTTTGTATTCTAAAAAAATAGTAGTAAGCTTCATTTTCATACCCATTTAAAATTCTTTTGGATATTTTCTTTAAATTTTGCTATTAGAGTACAGAGAAGTGGTTAATCTGGGACTAGAATTTCCCCAATACAGAAGCAAAATACTTCTGGGAATTCTACTAAATGTCCTATGAGTCATAAATTATGAGGTTTTTCACTCTAGCTGATCACAAAAGGACCTGCTCTTGGCCTGTCGAGCTGTAAATACTGTTTTTTCTACTCCTTTGGAAGTGTCAGATATCCTGCTTTAAAAATGAATGTGTATTTATGTTAAATAATAATTGACTAATGGGCAGGTTTTAGAATTTTACTTGTGCATACCACTTTTCACCCTATTTTACAGTGGAAGCAATTCTTGGGCGAGATGTAAAAAATTCATATATTTAAAGATTGATGAGAAGAACAAACAATTATAATTCATTTGCAATAAAATTAACTCATAAGAGAAATTCTCTAGTAGGTGAAGGAATTTGGAATCTTTGATATTTAAATCTCACATTAATGGAGTGAGTATTCAAAGTCAAAAGTAAATAAAATTAGGTTTTTAATATTTTGTCTAAAAATTAATTTTACTGCCTGAATGATATATCTTAAGTATTTCTGCTATAAATAAATCCTAACGAATTATCTGTGCTATGTAACACTCTGCTCTACTGTCTGTGTGTGTTATGTGTGTTTAATCCTAAGTAAAATGAAGACTGAAAGCTCTGAAACTTTTAAAGATAGGTAATTAGAGCTTGCTTTTTAAAAACCTGAATCTCAAGAGTTGAAAGGAAAGAAAAAAATTTCACAAGCTAATTTCCTTGTCTGTTTTGTCTTTGCTTCTATTCAATTTTCTTTTTTTTTCCTTGTTCACATTTACTTTTGTTTCTTTGTTCCATTTTGTAATTTTCTATAGTGCTTTAAACTTGTTTTGCTCTTTTTAGAATCATTCTTTGTTCTTTTTGTGTCCTTTTCTTAACTTGCCTTCTTATCTAGTCTGCAGATCCTCATTCGATACCTAATTGCTGTGATTTCATCATAAAAAATCAATGAACTTTTATCAGAAGTAATGTCCTGCATTAAGTATTACCTCCAAAAATTAAGAATCAGAATGAACTGCCTGAGTGATAAAAAACCAACTACAGGAAATGCATTTACCTTTATCTCTTCTTGTTTGAGTTAATGAACCCTGCACTGAAGTACAACTTCAATTATTAGCTCTTTTAAGCATCTCAGAAATTATCAAATTAAAATAAGTTAGTAAAGAAATCTCTTCTTAAAGCAACAAATATTTATTTCCCACGGTTCTGGAGCCTGGCCAGTCCATGATCGAGCTGTCAGAACTTTGAGTGTCTGGTAAGAGCCCTCTTCCTGGATTGCAGGTGGTTGCCTTCTTTCTATATCCTCACATGGCCAAGAAGAGATCATCTCTCTTGCGTCTCTTCATGTAAGGGTACCCATCCCACTCATGAGGGCTTCACCTTCGTGATCAGATTACCTTCCAAAGGCCCCACCTCCAAAAACCATCATGTCAGGGATTAGAACTTCAACATATGAATTTTAATCTATTGCAGGGTGTAATTTATTAGCAATTTCCCACAAAATACTTTATACTTAAAATATTCAATGAATATTTATTTATAAAATGAATAAAAAGTTTGAGTGAATGAAACAACATAGAAAAAATTCAAAACATTGTATTGTCTCATTATCCACATTTGCCATCTTGACCTTAGATGCAACAACAACAAAAATGATGTTAGTGTTCCAGGTATTTATTGGCACATATTTAAGTTATCCCTGTGGTTCTTAAATTATCCTTATTTTGAATATTTCTTCAAGGGCTCAAATGGAGAAAAAGAATAAATAATTATTTCTTGAAGAGTTAAAATGTTTCAACCAATACAGGTAAAATCCTCATCTCATTTATACCTGTTTCAAGATTAGGCAATCACTCCTTTTTAGTTCCCAGATTGCCCATGGCAAACCCCATAGGCACCACAGGATATACAACATATAATACTCAAAACCTAACAGTGGATATTCCTTGGGTATCATTTGAACATCCTCTGTATTAGTTAATTTTTCATCTAGAAACTCTCATTAGTCTGAATTCTCTTCATCTGAATTTAAACACTGAATGACTAATTTTTTCCTGTGGTTAATCTATAATCCCATAGAAGGTTATCCTCAGGCAACTGCCTGGTGCCTCCATAAAGCACATCATGAATATAAAGCACTATAATCCTGCGCTATCCCAGGTGAAAGACTAGATGGTCATTATCCCTTTATTCCCCACACCCATCTCTGTGGTAATACAGCAAGGAAGTTGAGAATAGAGGATTTGCTGTCAGTTGGCTTATGCTAAAATCATGGTTCTACCAGCTCCTCCTTGCTCTATGACCTTGGACAAATTACTTAGCCTTTCTGTGACTCAGTTTTCTGATCTAAAAATATTGATAATGTTATTTACTTCAGAAGATTATTGTAAAAATTTAATCAGCTAATACATAAACTATAACTTAGAATAGTGCCTGCTGTGTAGTAAAAGGCCATCTGAGCTTTTGCTGTTATTATTACTATTCCTACAGTATGACTTCTACTTTAATTTAATGTATGAACCTGATTGTACCTTATATACATTATACATTTCTATAATCCAGCCATGTGAAAACAAGGAGACCCGCTCCTCTTTCTCTAGAGTCTCATCACAGATTGCACTAGGGCCAACCACTTAAACAAGGTAGCATAAATAAAATTGGACAACGTTAAATCATCTCCAACAACCTTATCTCCAGGTGAACTCTGGATTTCACTTTATCCTTTAGAAGTACCATCAAATAAGTTACCCACACATGCAAATATTTTCCCTGGTCACTATCAATTTGGAGAAAAGGTATAGTCACAATAAAGGGCATCTGGCATATTTTTTTAACACACACTATGTGCTTAAACAAATAAAAAGTCTCTCTTTTTATTTCCTCTCTTAGACCCTGAGAATATATGAATGAAGATAATAGACACACATTTTCCATCTAACCTTGCCTCTTTATTGCTATAAGACCACTAGGCATGGTTTACTCATTTCTCAAAATAAAAACTCCAGTGTAAATGATGATAAGCAAGAGACAAATATAAAATTCAGTGCACTAGGAAGTTGGGTAAAATATTGTACAGCATTTGAGAAAAAAAGAGAGGACCTGGGGTCATGTATGCTTTCCAGAAGGCAATTACTATGATATTGCACATAGAATGATGGAGGTCAGTATTAAATTGTAGCAAGGACAACACGGAGTGAGAATTTGGAAGGAAACACTCCTCTCTCGGGGACTGCTGTGGAACCCCACCAGATAACATGAGAGATCCATGATCAAGTTCTGATCCACATGGGATAGGAGAGGATTTGACCAGATTGTCCTCATATTCAAGGTGGTTCTGAAGTTTTGGAGTAGGGACATTTTGACAATTTAAAAATAAAATTGGTGATTTGGCATGTGTTGAGTTTTACATAATGCTTTGATAATAAGCTAGAATTATCTTCAAGACAACCGGCCGGGAACTGGATTTAAATTATGGAAGTGGAGATAATAACATAAGATTCATTATCTTTCCCAGAAATAGGTCAAGTAAAGGAAGAGAATCTAGGAAAAAGTAGGTTTAGAATGAGCCCACTATGACTGTAAAATCCATCAAAGATTGTTCTAAGAATGAAAGCACATTCAATAGTTTGAGTGATGAAAAATAGAGAAATGGAGTGAGACAGTCTTGTACATAAGATACATTGGTAAACTTTTGTTGAGTTACGTGGAATAAATCCACATTATTTTGAAAGAGATTTCTCAAAATAGGGATATGTAACATACAAGACTAACACGTTATCAACACCCACCCTTCTTAAGGACAGCAGAAGATACATATTTACTAATATAAGGACTGAAAGTAAATTCACATAAAAAATACATAATACCTTATTTAAAAAAATAGCTGCTTCCTTGAAACAATATGATATTCTGCTAATTTCCAGCCTTGCTTAAAGTGTTGAGTGCTCAAAGTAACTATTCAGTCAGCTCTCTGACTTTTTGAATTTATTACATAGTGAGTTCTGATAGAATCAGCAAGTTCTTTAGTTCTGAGTACCACCATATCTAGAGACATCGCCTACAGGACTAAAGCATCATCAGAATAAAAGGAAGAAAGAAAAAGAAAGAGACAAAAGTGAAATAGAGAAAAGAAAAAAGATGCACATACCAGGTCTGTGGTCCAATGTCAGCCACAGCGGCCTGAAGTAGCAACCAAGTCACCCAACCTTGCGCTATGGCCAAAAAATTTTCTTCTTTTTACAGTGGCTAGGGAAAACAAAACATAAAAATTGTGTTTTATCTTTCACCACATTGTTTTATTGGTTTCTAGTTCTAATGGACATAGCTGTGCATATCATCACCAATATTCTTATCAGCAATAAAAGGAATGGTAACTGTCTCGCACTATATATATTAAAATTGAGTCAACTCTCAAAAAGTAACTGCAATTAAAACAGCGGGTCAAGGATGGATAACTCAATCTATACTATTTCACTGAGCAACTGAATTAAACTTCACAAGATTGTATCACACCACTTATTGTATTCGATAATTCTCAGAAAACCACATTAGCATTACAGTTCATAATTTTCAAAGCAGTTTAAAATCGCGATTTGATTTCTGTAACCAATGAGTTGGATTAACATTCGTCTGGAAATAATTATCTTAGGTCTTCAATGTGAAAAGGAGGAAATCAAATCAAGAATTTCAAAAATACTTTTCAAAACAGTAGGCTTGGCAAATCTGTTTACTAGAACTATAGAAATGATTTATTCCCACCTCTAATTAAATAAAAATAAATTGACTCACTGTTGAGGACATTAATAAAGTTGAGAGGATCACAAAATTCTATCTGTGGTGTGCTTTGGCAACTCAAATATTTATGTTTATTTGACACTCAGCTTGTCAATAAAAAGAAGGGCAGACTGGCTGAAGATCATCTTGTTAACACCCGGGGAAAAATGTTGCCCCTTAATGTTTTTATATGTGAGGACTTACGTTAGATAATTCTCTAAAGTTATAATGAGGTTGTTTTTAAAATTCCATTTAACATCAATTATTTTATTATCAAAACAGCTAAGGAATATATCATCGTTTTATTTATTTTCCCAGCCATGCTTACTTACATTAAGGTAGCTAGACTAAGTGTACCTGGCTGGTTCAGTGTGTACAACACTTAACTCTTATGAGTTCAAGCCCCACACTGGGCGTGGAGCCTCCTTAAAAAAAAAAAAGTCTTATCTTTTTAAAAAATTTTCCTTTTACCACAGGTGGTATCAGATAGTGGCCATGTATTGTTAGAAGATGTTAAATAGTATTCTTGTATTTTACCTTTGACATAGTAAAAATATTCCATGTTTTCAACAAAAGGAAAAAAAACATACCTGGACTACATCTTGGCTTTGCAGGGACTTTTTAAACCTTAGTGTAGCTCATAACATATTGATATTAATTTTCTTTTGTTGTGCAAATGACACAGCCACAAACTGACAATCCAAAATTTAAGATTTGTTGATGTGTATACTGTGTGTGAAACTTGATAAATTTCTAAAGTTCTATGATTACACTAAAATGCAAAGTGAAGAAAAAGTTTGCTTACATTACATGGTAGGGGAGAATCCCATAAGATTAAAATTGTACTTTAGATTTATACATCCAACAATGTCATACCAGCTATTGGAAGGGCCCGTCCACAAAAATATAATTTGATTCCAGAGAAAGTACCACAAACATATTTTTAATACATTGCTGCTCTCACAGGAAATAAAGGAAAATGATAGTTTTTTTAAGCAGCTCAACTCTTTCATCCCAATTATTGTCTTGAATAATTATTCCTGAAGTATCAATAAGATATATTAAAGGTAATCATGCCCTATTTCATCCAACCAATAAAGTTGACATCTATGTATTAATGTAGTTCTCATCCAACTATTTATCCATCTTAGAATCATATTTTAGATATATAAAAAGAGTATGCTGAAAAATAACGTTTTGCTATTAAGAATATTTTTTCATCTTCCCTGTTCTCAAAACACAAAAACATAGTCAACTCTGTCATACACCTGTGTCCTGGTCTTCCTGCTTGATTTAAAGAAGAGAAGTTCCCTATGTAAGTTAAAACATTATTATATCTTTAGTTTAATTTTCATAGGTCCTAACAGTGCTTTGTATTTCTTTTATTCAATTCATAAAATAAAGGTTTTGAATGTTTCTTTAACATTATTAACTATTTCAAATACATTATTTTTAACTTTGAAATAAGCATCTTATTCCCTGTCCTTCATCAACTACTTCTAGGAACACTTATCCCTTCTTACCATGTGCTTATTAGGTTTAGCTTAAAATAAATGGAATAGTTTAGTGATTCCTTTATAAATAATGCACTTTAAAATACTCTTAATTCAAAATTTTCAAGCCCCCTATTTACCAGTGACTCAATATTTCTTTTTGTGTTTGTTGGTAATTTTCATAATGCCATTTAAATTACACTTTCAAAATGGAATATCTTTTTATGTATATGGGTAGTGCAAGTGTTACCAAATTTAATTCAAGACATAATAGCTTAAAATTAAGGAAAGCAACTTCATTTAATTAGCATTAATTGATCCCTTTCAGATATTGATGTTATTAAATTTTATCAAATATGTAACTCCAGAACTTAGTTTTCAAGCATGAAATAAAATCACTCTTTCATATATAACAATCCTCACATGTCCGTATCTCTTTTTATTTATCCTTTATGACAATTTTTCTTAAGGTACACATCATTTTATTTTTGGGGGGGTCATTTTAAATTGAATATAAATATGTAGTATTTTCACAGTCCACAATAAAATGCTAAAATAATTTTTTCAATTTCATATGGTCATTTCTTTGTCTAATATCCTATCCATATATCTATAGGAAATATCCTATTTTCCTACATATTGTGTAATCTCAATTACTGCATATTTATATAAATACTATTCTCAGTCTCCCAAATCAAGCGCCTGTATTCTTTCTTTTTGATCACCTTGAACCTTAAACTGATTTCTTTTACAAGACTGGTCTAAATCAACACATAGATTATAGCGCTGTTCTAGAAATCTACATGAATTATATAGTTATAATTTTGTGGCTATGTGTACTTGGAGATATTCTGTGTTAGATTATTACAGTAGAATATGTTAAGTCAATATAATCGGAAACTTCAACCCATCCAACACTATAGAATTTTTACATACTTCTAACTAAAGTACATGAAGTTGAACAGGAATACAGCTGGTATTTGACAAGGTAGAGCATAGTTTGGCTAAATCAAAACTACGTAGCCAGCACTCTCACTTGTTCTGGTTGAGAATTCTCTCCACTCGTGTGAGAACACATTGAAAGTAGTCCCACTTAAAGAAAGAAAACAGTCACTGAGAACAGATTTTTAGGGGTTTTATAGCTTTAATCTGAGGAAGAATTCTGTTGGAATTTTGGAGTTTGAGTAGAGGACAAAGAATGAGATTACGTGATGTTGAATACCACTTTCTACCTTCTTCACAAGCTTCTAGCCCCTCTATCTAGTCTCCTTCTAGACCTCTATGCTTTTTGGTCTATCAATCTCCATGGTCTTCCTCAAAGATTTCTATGACTTTCTTAATGGTTTTTAGTTCAAATGTTTGAAGCTCTCTTGAAAAGCCTTTCCTGATGTCACCATCTAAATAAATACATGTCACTTTCCAGTCCTGGGCCTGCTTAATTTTTCTTCATAAATCTCATCACTATCTTTACCTATCTAGTTTATCTATCATCTATCTATCTATCTATCTATCTATCATCAATCTATCTATCTATCATCTATTTATCTATCATCATCTATCCAATTTATCTATCTACCTTCTTATGCTACTAGAATGTATGCTCCATGAAAACAGAAATTTTGTCTAGTTTGTTCACTCCTATACTGATAAACCCAGTCCCTAAGACAGTTCCTGTGCATAGAGGTTCTTACATCATTGATCTGACAGCCACTATTCCATCTCCGGTTTCCCAAATCAGGAAGAAATTTCAATTATATAATGAAAAGGATTTTCTGTTGAGTCAAAGCCTCCATCAAATAAAGAAACAAGGAATTATACGTATGTAACTAAGAAATTTTAGATTTAAGTGGATAAATAGAAAACAGGATGAAGTAAAGATATCTTGAGTATTTTAAAAGCAAGATATCATACTTTTAAATTTAAGATGATAGATTCAAAGTAGAGTATATTTAGGGAGAAAGGTGAATAAATAGTAATGATACATCATACCATAGATGTCTGTTTCCTTTAATGTTAATTATAGATATTAATAATCTAGTTAGTTTTTAAACTCATTTCTTAAAGAGAAGACTTTTAAATAAATAAACAATGGAGAAACCAAACAAAATTTCAATTTTAAGAGAATGTACATTATTTTTACATGACCTATTTACTATTTATTTTTAATTGGCACACAAGACTGTAACAATTATAGTTAACATTAATCATGTTTTAGAATACTTCTGATGAAACCTTATTTCATTACAACTGTAAAATTCACTTATATATTTAGACAAAACAACTTCCAATCTAGGGAAGAAATGAATTTTTAAAAATTAAGCCTAAATAAAATAGCAGGAGTAAGGCAAGATAAAACTTATGCTCATTTGTTATTTTTTTTGTAGGATTTCTTGAGTAATGTATAAAAAGTTTTGTACTCTGAATTTGACATCAAATTACCTGATGTAATTGACACCAAAACCTTTCACATTTGCTTTCTCCAACACTCATTCTCTATAAGAAACAATCTCAGTAATTTGTTGACATTAAATTCAGCTCAGGCAAGTTTCTATTAGAAAGAATTTTAAATGTAAGTCTACTGAAAATGCAGTTGTGCAAGGTGGAAATACACAAACTAAGCTCTCAAAATAGATTGAATATGGAGTTCTGTTGTATTACCATGTTATACTCTAAGTTAGGTATTGTGTTAATTCCTGTGTAAATCAGTCATACCTCCATCTTCAAGATGGTTATTCTTATTTTTCCTTTTCATCAATCACTCCCACTACACAAAAGTGTTCCTGTATTCCCTATTATAGAAATTGTCCCTATATGTTTTTTTACACAAGAAAAAGTAAAAATATACAATTGTGTAGTACTTATAAAAACACCACTCCTTAAACATAGACACATAAAAATCAAAACTAAAAGGATGAAAAGCGAATGTACCATGAATATAGGATAGCTGCCATGGTTTTATTAAATGTTCAAAGTAGAGTTCAAGACTGGGATAGTGCCAGAGTTAAAGATGTGTATATCTTAGTAATAAGGGTCAATTGATCAAAAACATATGTATAGCAATCAAGAAAATGCATCCAAATAATAATAGGCCATCAAAAAATGTAGCAAAATTGAAAGAGTTAAGAAACCGACAAATCCAAGGTCATACTTGAAATTTCAACAGCTTTCTACCAGGAATTGATAGAAAAAGTAGAATAAAACATTTATATATATTTGAATGACATCAACCAACTTTATCTAAATGCTATTTATTTTTTTAAGTCCATGTAGTACATTCATGAGAGAAGTTACCTGATCTTGACCAAGACACAATGACAATTTTAATGCAGAAAAGATATTCTTTTCAACAAATGATTTTTGAACAACTGGACACCCACGTGCAAAGAAAGAAGAAGAATATAAACACACAAATCTCACAGACTTTATACTTTTCACAATAACTAACTCAAAATATACCATAGACTTAAAATCATAATGTATTCTGAATAATGTGGGAGAAAAATCTGAAATATCTTAGTTTTTAAATAAATGTTAGGGCTTTAAATAAGAAGTTCAAAAGAGGGGCACCAGGGTGACCCAGTCAGGTGAGCCACCTACTCTTGATTTCAGCTCAGGTCATGATCTCAGTGTCCTAGGATAGAGCTCAGTGGGGAGTCTGCTTCAGGATTCTTTCTCTCTCTCTCCTTCTACCCAGCCCC
Organism: Ailuropoda melanoleuca; assembly: GCF_002007445.2. NCBI lineage: Eukaryota > Metazoa > Chordata > Mammalia > Carnivora > Ursidae > Ailuropoda > Ailuropoda melanoleuca. The sequence goes on along the minus strand of NC_048228.1, from coordinate 60,131,966 downwards.
CTGCTCACTCTCTTTCTAAAATAAATAAATAAATCTTAAAAAAAAAAAAAGAAGTTCAAAAGAGAATAACTACTAAGAATTTATTGAAAAGCAGGCTCACACAATCATATTTTACCCAACACCAAACTTTAGTAATTATTAGCAAAGGATATAAGCAAAAAGCAAGTGCAAAATAAAACATCATCAATCCCTGCAAAACACTCAAACAATAAGATGCAGATTCAAAAAAAAAAGAAGAAGAAGAAGGAAAAAGAAATGCATCTTTTTCTGAACTAGCACATGCTTTGTTTTGGGAGTAATGGAAGAGTACTAAGTGTGCATCACATTAGCTAAAAGGAAATCATTTCATTCGGAGCTTCTTAGTTTTTATACTTCATTAGGCATGTGGGTAGAGAGTTTATGTGTATAATTCTATTCTCCAGCTAGCTGCATCCAATAAATTCAAGTTAATTTACCATAAGCAATTTAAAGAGCACCATCTAAAGAGATCTGCTGAAACATTCTTAGGTAAGGACTTCCTAGGTCATCTACTTATTAACAATTATCCAAAAGAATTTTGCTAAAGCCATCTTGAAGTATTTTCCCCTCTGTGGATATTGAGTACAGTTCCTTGCACATTAGTGGCTTCACCTGGTGAAGAGATAATGGATTGCCATTTGCTCTTTCTGTACATGGATTGATGAAGCCATGTTTGTCATTTCATGAACCAAATTCATTAATTTTAGAGATCTGAATGAAGCACTTTCTTTGGCATTCCAGTCCTCTTCTAAGCCAGCAACGGGGTCTTTATGGTGGGCATATAATTGATAATCACCTTCATTCTTTCTCTAAATTTCCCTAGAGACTTCCTTAACTTAGTACCCTATATGTGAATTTTTTTTTTATCATTCCACCATCTAGGACCCATTTACCTGAACATATCATAAGGTCATTAGATTCAGCGCAATGGTATATCAATATCCAAATATGTTCCTTGGGCAGGAGACTAATTCCTAAATACACTCATGACTTTCAGCTCTCCCATTGTGTATATTTAGTCGCATTTTTTTCTGCCAGAATTTACCATCTATAAGTTCATCAGAATTCACAACTTTCATTTAATGAACTACTATCAATGAACTAAGTAGCATGTTTTAGCTTGGCAGGGAGAAATTCGTAGCATTCAGACCTTACAGCAAAGGGAGTAGACTGACCATCAAAATGCTCTTTCATGGGCCACACAGGCTGAGGCAGTCTATGTATGCAGTAGTCCTCCCTTATCCCTGTTTTTTGTGTGTGTGTGTGTGTGTGTGTGTGTGTGTTTGTGTGTGTGTGTGGTTTCAGTTACCCACATTCAACTGACGTCTGGAAGCAGATGATCCTCCTTATGCCATATTGTCAGAAGTTCATAAGTAGCCTAACACTATGCTATGTCATTCACCTCACTTCATCTGATCACATAAGCATTCTATCATCACACGTCATCACAAAAAGGGTGAGCATGGAACAGTAAGATATTTTGAGAGAGAGAGAGAGAGAGACCACATTCACATAACTTTTATTACACTATATTGTTATTATTCTATTTTATTATTAGTTATTGTACTCTTACTGTGATTTGTTTGTAAATTAAGCTTTATCATAGGTATAGGAAAAAATCAGTATATGCAAGGTTTCAGGCAGGCACTGGGAGTGTTTGAACATATCCCCTATGAGTAATGGGGACTACTGAATATGTGGTGAACTGCTCCTGAAATTCCCCTTGTGCGATACTCATGAATATGCTATGCCACTTCCCATTTATCAATAAACTCCGCTGAGCTACTCTGTCTCTACTCAAATTTTTATTCCCTTTACCAAGGATCGTATCCTTTTCCTTGATAGCAATCTCTTTCCACACTCAATAACAAACCAGTAATTTTCTTTTCAGTAGGAATATATCAAGCAGCTGCATCAGGCAGCTTTGAGTCTAAAACCCCAGAAGTCTCCATTAAATAACTGTATTTGATTGCCTTGGATCAAAGGCTTGTGTTCTAGATTCAGACACTTTTAAAATCATTTATGCAAACAGGTTGTAAGGCTGAGTAACTTCAGCCTAAGGCACAATCTTCTGGAAATCATTTAGAGTTCCTGCTTGAGACTCTATTAAATTCAAATTTCTTTTTGGGGAGACTTTAGAATATAACTAAATAGCATTCTGATTGGGAATAGAGTTCATCTAGACCTGTATAATATTACCAAACTCTGAGCTTTCTACTTAGTTACAGAATCAGAAAAAGACATTTTATTTCTCACAGTTTTAGGGGTGATTAGGGAAGAATAAACTAAAAAAAAGATTACTGTGAAGGGAAAATGAGAATGAAAAAAAAAAGTTTTAAGAAACACTGGTCTAAGGGTTTTGGTTTTGTTTTTCCATACGGATACCCATCATTTTCCTATACCCGTAGAAGAGACTATCGTTTCATCATTGAATAAACTCAGTACCTTTTTCAAAAGATAATTGAATGCATAATATATGCACCCATTTTTGGTCTCCCTTCTGTTCCACTGAGCTGTATTTTTATACTTGTTCAATACCAGACAATAATATGAAAGTATGGAGTTAAAGTTTTCCAACTTTGTTCTTTTTCAGAATCATTTACCTATTCTGGATCCTTTGAATTTCCTCATGGATAGTAGAATATGCTTGTGATTTTTTATAAAAGGCTGGTGGGATATTGTTTGGAAGTCTCCTCAGTCTTTGGTGTTGCATGGAATATTGCTCTTAGGAGTTGACCAAGAGAAGATAACATTCAGAAGGCAAAAACTGATTGGCTACCTCTGTTCTTTCCATGCTTGAGACTAATTGATGAGAAAAAGATTTATACAAACCAAAATATTGATGGCTTTAACAGGAAATGGAAAATACTGGTTCTCTTACTCCTTTCCAGGTATCATTACCATGAAGAATTAGGGTACGAAAGAGTGATGTCTACCTTCCCAAATTTACCAATGCATAAATCACTCTCTTCTCCAGATGTGTAATGAATAAAGGGGTAAAAGGAGTAAAAGAATGTGAGTTAAGGGGAAAATTTCCCCTTTTGGCAATCAGAATATAGGAAAAAAATAATTTTCTATCTCTCAATAATTCAAAAATTCCTGGTGGTTTGTCTCATGGCAAACTCATTATTGCTTTTAATTTAGATAATTTACTTTCCTAGTTAACTTAAAAGTTATCAAAATAGTCAAGCATTGCAAGTGACATGTACTCAGTGATGCTGAAGTAAACATGACCAATTCTTAAAATAGTGGGGAGATCGATGTACTCAAGCCAATTCCTCTTGTGGGCTCAACTGGGAAATTAGAAGTTTAAAAAGAGCTATATACAGAATCTTGATATTCAAAGAAATTGACTTACTGATTTAATTAGTTATCAGAAGATATGGGGGCCTATACAAGATCATCCATTAAACAAAAGTTCTGTCCAGTAGAATTTTTTGCACTGACGGAAGTGTTACATAATCTATGTTCTCCAATATGATAGCCACTAGTCATATTAAACTACGAGCACCCTAAATATAGACAGTGTGACTGAAAACTGAATTTTTATTTTATTTTATTTCAATTCATTAAAAATTAACTTTAAATTGATCTGAATGGGTTTTGGCTATTACATGTACCCATTTTTTGTGATAACATAATATTGTGCCATTTGTCCAAAAATGGTCATGACCACAATTATCTCAGAAAAGTATATTGCAGGGGCGCCTGGGTGGCACGGCGGTTAAGCGTCTGCCTTCAGCTCAGGGCGTGATCCTGGCGTTGTGGGATCGAGCCCCACATCAGGCTCCTCTGCTGGGAGCCTGCTTCTTCCTCTCCCACTCCCCCTGCTTGTGTTCACTCTCTCGCTGGCTGTCTCTGTCTCTGTCGCATAAATAAATAAAAATCTTAAAAAAAAAAAAAAAAAGAAAAGTATATTGCCTTTTTCATGTTTTTTCCAGTTATTTTCAATTTCACTTTGCTTTTTAGAGACATTCCCCATATCAGGGCTTGTCAGAGATCTTTTCCTTTTATATTAAAATCTACTGAATTAATGTACAGAAAAGATTTGTGCAACAATTGCATAAAAACATGATTTCACAATAAATATTTTATTTTTCTTCTTCAAAATAACTATAGTTTAATCATTAAGTAAAATTTAGTTATAGATATGGAGAAGGACTAGAAAAGAATAGACTCTAAATTAAAACCATTTTTCTTGTTGGAGTGATAGGAGTATAGCTATTTTTTCTTGTTTTTAAATGTTTTTCATATTGTTTCAAGGCTGCTTGTGCAAATATTTTCACAAAAGCAGCTTCTCAAACTTCTAGAATTCCTTTAAGATCAAGAGGATAGGCGAAACATGGTTTATTATATATGGGCTTAAAATTATTTTATCATCACTATGTAGAGAAGGCCATGACTCATGTTTAATAGGATAGAAAGTGCACAGAGCAACAGTTAAAGCAATCTGATAGGGTAAGCATAAAATACTCTCTGGGAGAATAATGATAAATTTTTGGTGCAAGCAAAACTTGCAAAGCTTATAAGACATTTTCTATGCCATGAAAAGTAATTTGGGGCATAAAAGCCAAATAAGAGAACAAAATTGGAGGTTTTGCTCTGCATAACATATGCTAACAATAAGGTGAAATGTATAGCAGGGAAATAAATGATCTGGAACATACAACTTAGGCAAGCATAAATTAAAGTTTATCAAACACATTTAGAAAAGAAATTGTAGCTATATGAAATTCATCAGATATTATTAGCTAAGTAAATAAAAAACAAAGATATTTAAAACACATTACTGATGCCAAGAAGCTTGTTATTTAATACCGTTTGTAACATTTATACTATAGGGATAAAATGAGTCATGGGTTTATGTAGGTGAAACTTTAAATTTAACTTGGGAACAAATTTATGGCTTGTCTTTTTACTTATACTCTGAGGAGAATGTATATATTTAGTCTTATAGACTAAAGACACATCATATTCGTAAGAAAATTGTGTGACTTACTAGTGCTTCAGTGACCAGTGAAAAGGTGTTGGGGAATATAATAGTACTACAATTTCCTAAATAAGTGAGATTTTTTTCATTATATTGCATTATGAAGTTTTGAAGAACTTTCTTGATTTGAGTTTTAAAACAAATTATTAAGCACAACCATATACAATGCATGGGAGTATAAGAGATACTGATTTGTGATTTAGACCAGATTGTGATTTCAAACACTAGTTTTAAAATATACACAGTTTTGTTTTGCTACCAATTATCTTTTTGATCTAAGGCAAATTATAGAACTTCTCTGGATTATGGTTTACTCAGTAAGAAAATATGAGTGTTGAAATAAAATTTTACAAAGGAATTATATTGGCCTAAAGTAAGGAGAAATAGTCGTTGGTCCAGTTTTCATACTTATACTATGTAGTCCTGGGTCAGTTANAAAGGAATTATATTGGCCTAAAGTAAGGAGAAATAGTCGTTGGTCCAGTTTTCATACTTATACTATGTAGTCATGGGTCAGTTATTATTATCTCTGTATGTTTGATCTTAATTAGAAAGCAATTTGATGATGACTAAGGACATTTAGAATTTATTTCTAAATTCTAAGATTCTAATGTTAAATCAGAAAATGAGGGCATAAAATTGGCCAAAGAAATGCAATAAAGTAGAGGTAAACATAAAAAATATGTAAGCAAAATAAATGAAAATATCTTTATCATCTTAACATTCAGATACATTAATATATTCAAAATCAAACAACTATTTAGTCAATCACTCATTGTTTTAATCATTTCTGTCATTTATATACTTAGATTTATCCATTCAATATACATTCTCACAAATTCCCTTATGTCCTGCACTAAGATAAGCAACAAAATGGGAAAACCATGTGAGTCATCATACACTCTTTGGAAGACATGCTAGTATAGTAAGAGAGCTAGGCATATAAATGAGCATTGGGTTACAGATGTGAAAATAATGTTTTAATGTACAAAGAGGCAATGCCTTACTGGTGTCTGGAGGATTTGACCAAAATGTTCACAAAGGAGGAAACTTGAGTTGGATATTGGAGAGTGATTCCTATAATCTGAATGTTTGTATCCCACCACCACAAATTTTGTTGAAAACCTCATGCCTTATGTAATGATAGTAAAAAGTGAGGCCTTTGGGGTGTGATTAAGTCATGAGGATTAGTATCCTCATAGAGGAGGTCCCAGAAAGATCTCTGGTCCTTCCACCATGTGAGGACACAGCAAGAAGCCAGCAGTCTGCAACTCAGAGAGGGCTTTCACTAGAACAAGACCATACTGGCATCCTGACCTCTGAACCATGAGAAATAAAAATTTTTTTTAAGATTTATTTATTTATTTTAGAGAGAGAGAGCATATGCGAGCTGGGGGAGAGGCAGAGGGAAGGGGAGAGAGAGAATCTCAAGCAGACTCCCCACTGAGAACAGAGCCTGAGGCAGGACTGGATCCTAAGACCCTGAGAACATGACCTGAGCTGAAATTGAGTCCAAAGCTTAACTAACTGAGCCATCTAAGCGCCCCGAGAAATAAATTTCTACATATAGAAGTCATTCTAGTCTGTGGTATTTTGTTATAGCAGCCTCAACCAGACTAAAACAGTGATGTTCCGGGGCGCCTGGGTGGTGCAGTCCTTAACGCGTCTGCCTTTGGCTCAGAGCGTGATCCCAGCGTTCTGGGATCGAGCCCCACATCAGGCTCCTCCACTGGGAGGCTGCTTCTTCCTCTCCTACTCCCCCTGCTTGTGTTCCCTCTCTCACTGGCTGTCTCTCTCTCTGTGTCAAATAAATAAATAAAATCTTTAAAAAAAAAAACAGTGATGTTTCATCTAATATCACTGTATGATAAGCCACTTCAAAACAATGCCTTAAAGGACAGTTAACAATTATCAGCAAAAAATGATAATCAACACTTAAGGCCTTGAACTTACAATTTGGGAAGTACTCAGCAGGGAAGGCTCATTTTGACTGCTTGCGGCCTGAGATGGGGTGGCTTGATTGGGAATTGAAGAATCCCCGGGAAGATGATTCTCTCAAGTAGTTTGCAAGCTCTTCTTGCCTCACCTTCAGCACGGTGGCTAGAATTCAAAAGTGAGCATCTGAAGACAGCCAAGTGGATGGTACTGCATTTTATGATATAATTTTAGGAAGTTATAAAATATACTTTAGATGTAGGCACAGGCCTATCTAGATGCTAGTGAAATGCAATAGACCCATCTCTCCATAGGAGAAGCATAACATCTCATTGTAAGAACTGCCTATGGAATGTGAGAATTGATCTGTGGCAATCCTAGAAAATAAGATCTGCCACAGAAGATTGGTTGGTTTTTTTCAGATACAAAAGTTGGGCAAGAAATTTCAAACAAATAAATCAGCATGGACAAAAGCATAGAATAAAGTTTGGGAAACTGAATTTATCAACAAATATTTTTAACATTTTCAAACATTCTTCATACATAGTCATAGTTTTTTTCTAACATCACTTCATATAACAAATGTAAATATAAAGAAAAAAGGGCAAATATTACAAAATAGATTTTTATTTTGTGATAGCCTCACCTCCTTTAGCAGTAAGTATATGCTTAATAAAATTAATCTTATCTTACAAGGTAATTTTATCAAGGGGGGGAATGTCATTTTTATGCAAACCCCAAAGGAGAAATTAGAGAAAACAAAACAACTCTATTTAGAAAGAACTATGGAATGATCTGATTCCAGCGGGGCTTTACTAGAGAATAGAACACAAAATGGTTAATAAAATGGAACATTTGAAAGTTTGAGGAAGTTTAATTGGACTTAGAAAGGAAACAGAAGTGATACTCCCTTCTTAAGTTTATATAAAGAGCATTTGTCTCTAGAATACATGGTGTTATTTGTAGCTGCACATTCCCCAGATAATCAATCTGTGTGGGAGGTATTTTGATCTTATTGTTGACCATTTTTATCCAATTTACAGTTTCTAAAGCATGTAGATAACAATGTCAGGAGTCAGCCAATTAATGGCAATTTTATGACATTTTCCTTATTTAAAACATCATAAAATGTTGAAAATAAATAAAATGTTATATTAGTGTTTTGGCCTTATTTTCTTTTGGCATACATTTTTATCTCTCCTATTAAGTTCTCTGTTTTCTAATAATTATTTTTTAAAATATTTGAAATGTTTTTAAATGATTAAACTGTAAAGCTTAAGCTTTTTTATCTTTATATCACTGCAATTTTATATGGAAGACCTAGCCAAAGAAGAGTGGTTTTTCCATAAGTGATATGAATTTTAATAGCACTCCCACTAACACGTACGCACATACATATGCACGCATGCGCACACGCACGCGCAAGTAATACAGACAATTTTCTTCAGTGGCAGAGCTTTGGTTTGGATCCTCTAAGAAACAGATGCCAAGAGGGGGTAGAATGGTGAGAGATTTATTGCAGGAAACTCCTGTGAAGCAAAAAGAGTGGAGAAGGAGTAGGTAAGGATAACCTTCAGACTCTAAAGCAGTCTGACATGTCACAGGAAAGGATGAATGTATGAGAATTGGATAGAGTCTTAAATCTCAGCAAAATTCTGAAAATTTCAGCAGGCTAATGCAGAGACCAGAGCCAAAGTCACCCATTATTCAAGTCTCACGACCCATCACAATGAGTCAAAGCTAGTACTGCAGCTGTGCTAAATTACTGGCTGGGAATAGCCCAGGGAATGTGCAAGCTTAGGGTGACTGTCACTGTGGGCCTAGAGGGGCAGCAGCTGGTGCTGCCAGTCATCTACGCTGCACAGCGGGCATTCTCAGTGGTGCCTGTTCATGGCTGCTACAGGAAGACATAATAAATAGGTAAATGGTAGAAGTGACACTAGAAAGAAATTTCACTCAAAATAACATCATGAGTCTGTCGGTTTCCCATCTCAAATTCAGAGGCAGATGTTTTTTGGAACCATACTCTAGTATAGGCAGCAAAATATCTGAAAATAATAATTTATGATAAAGAAAGAAGGAGAAAAACTTCTAACATAGTTATTCACAATAATTGAATTCTAGAAACATTAGCAAATCCTAATAAGATGTCTGGCAGCTAATACAGACAAGGAAGATGGTCAATGTCAGGAGTGAGATGAGGACTAAGTGTCACCAATTGGAGTAAAGATGGTTAAAGTCATCAGGTGCAATGTTACATAATAGTTCAGAAATCTGTACTTTGCAAAACTCGTAGTAAGGTATGTCTGCTCATAGCTCCTTTCAGTCTTTCCCAGCTCTAAGCTGGCCTGGAAGGAAAAACAAAATTAAACAAACAAACAAACAAATAAAGTATTTCCCTGGGTTCCATGGACCCTACAAAACAGAAGAGATTTGATTTTCAGGAAGGCAACCATTTTTCCAGTGAGAGTAGCTAAGCATGGCTTCTTCCTAACTCTAATTGCTGGAACTTTGGAGTTTTGTTAACTTTGAGGCATAGCAGCGCTTATGTTTAGGACAAATTTTAAATATTTCTTTCTTTTTGTAAGGCATATAGCATTCTTCTATTTCATAACAGTGCAGTAGGCTTTTTAAAAAATTTGGTTGTGGGGCGCCTGCGGGACTCAGTTGGTCAAGCATCTGAATCTGGCTCAGGTCATGATCTCAGGGTCCTGGAATTGAGCCCTGATTCTGGCTACATGCTCTGTAAGGAGTTTGCTTGACCCTTTCTCTCTCCCTTTGTCCCTCTCTGTGCCCCTCCCTCTGCTCACGCTCACTCTGTCTGTCAAATAAATAAGATCTTTAAAATAAATAAAAATTTGGTTGCCGTATCTTTTTTTAAATTTTATTAAGTCATAATTGACATGCAATGTTATATTAGCTTCAGGTATAGAGGATAGTGATTCAACGTTTGTATACATTGAGGAATGGTCATCACAATTAGTCTAGTTACCATGTATCACCTTAGAAAGTTAATACAATATTGGGACACCTGGATGGCTCAGTCGGTTAAGCATCCAGCTCTAAATTTTGGCTCAGGTCGTAGTCTCAGGGTCATGATCTCAGCGTCAATGAGATTGAGCCCTGTGTCAGGCTCTGTTCTTAATGGGGAGTCCACTAGAGATTTTCTTTCTCCCTCTCCCTGTGCCCCTTCCCCCCCATGAGCACTCTTTCTTTCTCTGTCTCTAAAATGAATAAATCTTTTTTAAAAAGAAAGTTAATACAATATTATTGACTATATTCCCCATGCTACACATTATATTCCCATGACTTATTTATTTTTAACTCAAAACTTTATAATTATTAATGCCCTTTACCCATTTTGGATCCCACCCCCAACCCTCTTTCCTCTGGCAATCACTCATCTGTCCTTGGTATCTTTGAGTCTGGATTTTGGATTGTTTTGTTTTGTTTTGTTTTTTTAGATTCCACATATGGTATTGGCATAAGAACGGATACATAGATAAATGGAACAGAATAGAAAGCTCAGAAATAAACCCACACATACATAATGCATTGATTTATGGTGAAGGAGGCAAGAATATACAATGGGGAAATGACAGTCTCTTCAATTAATGGTGTTGGGATAACTTAACAGCTACATGAAAAAGAACAAAATGGACAACTTTCTTACACCATGGACAAAAATTAATTCAAAATGGATTAAAAAAACTTTAATGTAAGACCTGAAACCATAAAATTCCTAGGAGAAAATATAGGTGGTAAGCTCCTTAACATTGGTCTTAGAGTGGGTTTTTTCTTTTGTTTTTTATTTGTTTGTTTGTTTTGGATCTGAACCAATGGCAAGGAAAACAAAAGCAAAAATGAACAGATGGGACTAAATGAAACTAAAAAGTTTCTACACAGTGAAGGAAATCACCAACAAAATGAAAAAACAACCTACTTAATGGGAGGAGATATTTTTGAATTTTTTATCCAACAAGAAGTTAATATCCAAAATACATAGAGTTCATACATCTCAATTACGAAACAAACCAAGAACAGTCCAATAAAAAAGTGGGCAGAGAATCTGAACAGATCTTCTTCCAGAAAAGATATACAGATGGCCAATAGGCACATGAAAGGATGCTCAACATCACTAATCATCAGGGAAATGCCAATCAAAACTACAAAATATTTACCTCATATCTGTGGGAATAACTATTATCAAGAAGACAAGAAATAACAAGTATTGATGAGGATGTGAAGAAAAGGTAACCCTCATGTCCTGTTGGTAGGAATGTAAATTGGTGAAGCTATATAGAAAACACTATGGAGATTCCTTAAAAAGTTAAAAGTAGAGCTACCATGTGATCCAACAATTTTACCCCTGAGTATCTATCTAAAGAAAATGAAAACACTAATTCCAAAATATATATGCACCCTTATTCATTGCAGGATTACTTACAATAGCTGAGTTATGGAAACAGCCTAAGTGTCCATCAATAGATAAATGGATAAGGAAAATGTTGTACACACACACACACACACACACACACACACAGGAATAATATTCAGCCATAAAAAAGAATGAGATCTTGCCAATTGCAACAAAGTGGACAATCCTAGAAGGTATAATGCTGAGTCAAATAAGTCAGACAGAGAAAGACACATACCACATAAAATGTGTCCTTTATACAAAGGGTTTTGAGATGTCGGCAAGTACACATTCGTGTGGTTCTGCATCCTTAGTTACATCTTCTTCTACTTTTATCTTTGATCTTCCTCCTTTCTTCTTATTAAGACTCTGATCATTATATTTGGGCCACCAGGATAAGCCAGGACATCCTCACCATCTCAAGATCCTTAATCACATTTGCAAAGTCCCTTCTGCCATAGAAGATAATATATTTACAGATTAGGGAGATTAGGATGTGGACATTTGTTGGGAGAGTCATTACTGTCTCTTCAGAATCCCCAAGTAACTTAAGTAAATACCAGTACAAAGTTCAAGAATACTTATGTGAATACAAAAATATCAAGCAATCAACAAGGAAAAATCACAACGACTTGCATCACATAAGAAATCATTAGGCATAAAATAGCATAATAAAGCATAGGGTCGTATTTTCATTTCAATCAAATGAAATTATTCAAAAACGACTGATGCATTAGAATTATTAGACAAGAAATCTAAGTTATTATGTAGACAAAATGTTCAAGAAGTTGGGTGAAACTGAGCATGTTTAGTAAAGAGAAGTTATAAAAAGGCCCAAATTGAAATTCTAGAGATAAAATCTCTAATGTCTGAGAAGAAAAATACACTGAATGAGATTAATTGTAGATTAGACATTCTAGAAAAGGATTAGTGGTATTGAAGACACAGTATTGTAAATTATCAAACATAAAACAAAGAAAAAACTGAAGAAAAAATAAAAGCATCACTGACTCACTGAAACAAGATAAAAACATGGTTTGGGGAAAGGAAGGATGGGGGGTAGAAAATGCTAAAATTTTGGTACCTGGCTGGCTGCCACGTGACCTGACCATTGTAAGGCATGAGATGACAACTCCACTGATATAAGTTAATAAAGATAAAAGTAACCAATGGAATTTAGGAAATGACAGACACAGTTCCTGAGGAGANATCAGTTAATAAAGATAAAAGTAACCAATGGAATTTAGGAAATGACAGACCCAGTTCCTGAGGAGTTAGCTCATCGGATGCATAAGACAACATTAAATAAGACACAAGCTAAACATATGATTTCTTGGTAATTGTTATCTCTGTTAGCTAAGAAATGGGATTAAAGGACATTGTTGGGGCAAATCCTGGCACTGAGCTGAGCTCAGATTTCCATCAGCTTAAACTATGGCATGAAGCTTTGGGGATTCTATCAAAGGAGGAAGTTAAACTAGAACAACACCTAGTAGATTATGATATCTTGTCACCACGAAGGTATCCCAGGTGGTGGGGCTAGGAGAAACCAAGAAATCCCTAAAACCAGGGGATACACTGTAACGGTGTCCTATTATGTGAGTCAATGTTACCAGCTTCTTGAAGAACATCACTAAAATGGATTTTGCGAGTGACTAACTTTGGAGCAGTCTCCTTGGTTTTGAAAGCTGCAGAACAGAGGTGCGTGTTTGGGTTGATGCAGAATGCACAAATTACTATTGTACAATCACAGATGTCTGTACATGATCCAAACATATAGCACGTTGTTCCCCAGAGGACAGCAGCCTGGGAGAGTGGATGAAAACTTACATAAGTTGTTTGTTTGTTTGTTTAATCGTGAGAAGGGAAATTAGCCTTTGATCCATTAAAAGTCAAGTGGAAATTCCCTGATGAAGTAGCTGACGTGCTGTATATGCAAGTCATGCTGGATTGACCTTACGATGATCCAGATATTTACCTACTTATTATGACCTTTACCCAGATCATAGTAAATCCTGTGATTAAGGAGATCTCCTCTGCATGGGGACTCTACGTGCATTAGTTTGCAAGAATACCACAACGAAGTACTACAGACTCCTTGGCTTTAAAGAATAGAAATTTACTGCCTCACAATTCAAGAGGCTAGAAGTCCAAAATCACAGTATTAGTAGGGCTGCTTCCTTCTGAGGTCTGTGAAGGACTTATCTGTTCCGGGTCTCTCTCCTTGGCTTTTAAATGGCTGTCTTCTCCCCATGAGTCTTCGCATAATCTTCCCTCTATGCAGGTCTCTGTATCCAGATATCCTCCTTTTTAAGGTCATCAGTCATATGGGATTAAGACCCACCCTAATGACCTCATTTTAACTTGATTACCTCTATGTTCAAGTGAGATCTCCTTCTGAGGTACTGGGGGTTAGGATTTAAACATATGAGTTTGGGGGAGATACAATGCAGCTCACTAGCACTGCGTGACTTTACTATTGTGAAATCAAGCCATGGTTTAAGAAGCCACATCATGATTGCTGTCTCTGCTTCCCCTTTGGGTTATTATAGATGCTAAGAAAGGTAGAGTGATTTATAAGAGAATGAGGAAAGCCAAAGTGGCTGGTCCTGAGTTTTTTTCTCAACAGGATAGAAATTGTTAAATGGCTGCTAAGAAATGGAATGAATAACCTGTGGACCTTGATGGGGCTGAAACAAAAGTCTGATGCAACACTGTTAAAAGATTCCTGAATGAATAGGATCTCCGGATGGTCCCTCAATATGAAATGGCACTAACTGAATCCACTGTATATACGCTACATTGAAAGAAGTTAAAAAGATAGAAAGCAAAGAGAACAATGAGAAACCTGACCTCAAATTGCTGGGGGCAATAGATCAGTAAATTAATTGGGATAAGGATTGAGGAAAGAAATAGGATTTCTTGAATGGACCCCAGGCCATTTGCACGTGTGTGTATAAAATGGCCAGTGGGTGGAGAATAAATTGTTTGGGGATTCTCAACATGGGACCCTAATGCACTGTGATTCCAAAACCTGTTGGTGAAAACCTAATAGGGGTTACAGTTAAATTGGAAGATTATGGAATATAACAATTGATGGGATTGGGGAGAAAGTTTTGATAGAAATTGGAAAGTTTGAACAGACTTTATGGGAAGTGGTTGCATCTCCTTTACTTGAATATAATACTAAGATGGATATTATGCCTAATTAGGGAACACATTCCCTAACAAGTATTATGAAACAACAAGTATTATTGACAAATGGGCAGTACCCTATGAACTACTCTTTATTGACCAACAAAATTCTCTTGGTTTACAGATGGAAGTTCCAAAATGGACAGACAGCATGCTATCTGGAAGGCCACTGTACTATGACTGTGGAAAAACTGGTGGAAGAAGGTATAAAAAGCAGCTCAATGGGCTGATTGGCATGTTGTTTTCCTTGCGGTGAAGGAAGAATTGAGGAAAAATGACTCCCAAAATCAGAGTGTATTCTAGTTCATGGGGTGTTCAATAAATGTTTTTTTCAACAGATGATGCTGGAAAAACTTGATATCCATATTTTTAAAAATAACTTTTACCCTTACTTTAAAACAATAACAAAATTAACCCAAATGAATAATAGATATAAATGTAAAAGCTAAACTGTGAAACTCATAGAAGATAGCATAGTATGCAATATCACCATAGACAAGACTGTTACATAGGAAGCACAAATTATTAAAAACTGAAAGCAAAACTTGATAACTTAAAAAACATTTTCTCTTCAAAGACCATGTTGAGAAATGAAAATACAAGCCACAGAATGAGAAAAATAAATTCGCAAACCATATATCTGATAAAAAAAAATTGTACATAGTACAAGGGACTCTTAATTCAATAATACAAATAAATTTTAATAATTGATAAAGATTTTAACAAATACTTTACAATATTTATAAATGGCCAATAAGCATATCAAGAAATGTTCAGCATCATTAACTATCAAATAAATGAAAATTAAAATGACAAGTACCAGCAAATGGCCATTAAAATTTAAAAGTTTCATAATATTAAGCACTGGCAAGGATTTAGAAAGGCAGAATCTCATACATTTCTGTTGAGTATTTTACATGATACAACTATTTTAGAAAAAATTGGCTCATTCTGTATTTTTTTAATTTTTTTTAAAGATTCATTTATTTATTGGCAGGGGGAGGGGTAGAGGGAGAGAGAGAGTCTTAACCAGACTCCATGCTGCGCACAGAGCCCAGCATACGGCTCAATCTCATGACCCTGAGATCAAGACTGGAGCTGAAACCATAAGTCAGATGTTTAACCAACTGTGCCACCCAGGCAACCTGGTACATTCTTATAAAAGTAAAAATTCACCTAAAACACAATCCAATTATTCCAAGCTGTGTATTCAGCCAAAATAAGTAAAAACATATATCCACACATAAATCTGAACACAAATATTCATATCTTTTTTATAACAGCAAAATTTGACGACAATTTAATTACCCAATAATGATGAAAAGATTAAATAATATATGTTCATATAATGAAATACTACTCAGTAATTTAAAAAGAACCAAACAATAAAACAACTATTGATTCATGCAAGAAAATGGATTAATGTCAAAATATTTATGTGGAATAAAAGATGCCAGAAACAGACTATATCTCATATAATTCCATTTTTATAAGGTTCAAGAAAATGCAAACTAATATATGTTAATAAAAAGCAGATCAGTAATTGTATGGAGCCAACAAGGTGAAGGAAAGAGTAGACTATAAAGAGATATGAGGGAACAGTGTAGGAGGAACAAAAACATTCTGCATTGAGATTATTTATATAATTTGAGGATTTTAGCAACATATTAGGTGGACACTCATCAAATTCTAAATTTTCAAATGAATGAAGTTTACTAAAATAAATTATCACTAAATAAAATGTATTTTAAAATATCTGCTCTGGTGATACCCAGTGACCAGGCTGAAAATTTGCTACTTGAATTCAGACATTATATGCAGAATGTTCACTGACCACATGGGCCAATGCAAACATTCAGCAGAGTACAACATAGACAGGGAAATTACATAAAAAATTAACAAAGGATCTACTGGTCTTTTTTTTACCACTTTCAAGACACAAATTTTTGTTTAAAGATTTTACTTATTTATTTTGAGAGAGAGCGCACAGCAGGGGGAGCAGCAGGCAGAGGGAGAAGCAGGCTCCCCACTGAGCAAGGTTCCCAATGCAGAACTCGATCCCAGGACCCTGGGCTCATGACTGGAGCCTAAGGCAGACGCTTAACCAACTGAGCCATCCAGGTATCCCAAGACACAATTTTTTTTTTCTATATACTTAACATAACAGAGTTATTGTGCAGAATGAATAAGAGTAAATGCTAGGAAGGAACAAAGAACCAGGATTTTCATTATAAATAGCAATTTTTATTTAATATTTATTGGATCATCTCAACTTCTTTTATCAGTTCTCTTGTCATTAGAACCAAACTTTTCTCATATTTCTTAGGCTTATCTTTCAATTTCTTTTTATTGTACATTCTACATTCCATCTCATGAAATATTGCTATTATCTCAAAAATACTTCTCTACATTCTAATTTTAAAGTATTTAACATACAGATAGGTATGGAAAACTCTTAAACGGTGTTCTTTGAGCTTGCTCTATGCATTTAATTTATTGTGCAAATTATCCTAGGAGACCACTTCAACCCTGTCATCACCAGTAATGACAACCTAGCAGGGGCAAGATCAAGTCTACACCACTCTGCTTATCCAGATATACTCTGTATTTCCATGGACTTGTTTAACTCATGACTCAAATTTACTTCAAGAAGCATAGCACTGAGGCAAGTTTTGGCATGGACTATGAAAGTGTAACACACTAGTGAATGAGAAAGTGTAACATACTAGTGAATGAGAAAACAAGCATATATATATATATATCATATATATATTATATATATATAATATATATATAATATATATATGATATATATATATATAATTCATTGTAAGTAATGAGCACAAATGGGAAATTAGAAAAATCAACTCAAATCTTGAGCATTGTCCCTTCAAATCCACTCTGAGGCCTTACCACTTAGAGAAACCACAGTTTTTTGACGTCTCCAATAATAAAAGTCTTATGATCATTTTGACTGCTAAGAACAATGTCATGTCAGTAATTAAAATGTTCAGTCAGCATCTTTGCAAAGTAATTCCATGCACTGATCCAGTGTGAACCTTTCTTTGTTCCCCTGCTGTGACCCACTTTAGGCAGGAAAACGGCAGCATGGATATGGAGGTGGACAGATTTTCTATTTTCCCAGCAGGTGCGTGCTTCTTTCCTGTAACAACAGAGTCTGCTTCTGCTCCTCTGGGCTAGGGTGAAGGAAAGGGAAAAGGTAGGGAAGAACTTAATTGCTGGGTATCCTAGTGATCTGTATGTAGCCTAGCATGGCTGCCTTCTGGGTGAGGCAGATTCTCCACACTACTTCCTCTCCCTTTAGAGGGACCTCGTGGGTCTTCTGAGTACCTGCTTTGGGGCCTCCAGAGGTAGCTTTTTGATATGGGCAATTCTGCTCTTGAGCTGGCTTCCTTAAACATGCCCCTCAGCTTTTGCATCTGATAGTTTTTGCCAGCCTCCTCCTGGTGGGAAGCCCTCTGGACAAATTGCTTTTCTAAAAAGGAAATGAGCTCAAGAAAGCTGCATCCTCACCCTAATATTCGGTGGAAATATATTATCAGAATGCCAGGCTAGGCAACTAAACCACAGCATTTCACTTTTAATCGTTTTAGGCCCTCTGTTAATACCAGCCTCTAAGCCCCTTAAAATGTTGAAGCACATACATAGCTTTCCAAGAGTTACCTTTGATTAATATTCTCTCACTCGGTTTGAGTTGAAGGAGATATATTCTCATCGTGCAAACAAGAGGTGTTAAACAAGGAGTCAGGGCGCCTGACTGGCTCATTGAGTAGAGCATGCGACTCTTGAACTCGGATTGTGGGGTTGAGCCCCACATTGGGTGTAGAGAATACTTAAAAATAAAATCTTAAAAAAAAAAAAGGAGGGCACAGACTATTATAAACCATCTCCAAAGAAATCCAATTTCTTCACCTCTTCAAACTACACTATTCTAATGCTTAAACATGAACTTCAGCTGCAATGACAGACTTTCTTCAGTAATGTATACTTTTGAATATGGTAGCACATGACTGTATTGTTTTATGCAGACCATTGGAAAATAAGGCGTAATTAATATATAAAAGTTCCATTTCAATATTGTGTCATACAATGATTGCCTTGGAGTTGCATTTTTGGATAATAGGTTCTTAAGTCCTCACAAAGAGTGAAAATTCAATTACACTTAAAATTACACTTAAAATACTGTTATACCATCCACAATGTATCTTCCATATCAGTTACTCTAATTTTTCTATAATTGAAGTTTCTTTATGGACCTCAATAAATTTTTCAATTTTTTAAAGAATGTCAGTGAAGCTATCTTCATCCAGCAATCTTAATTACCTACAGCAAATCTTTTAACTTATTTTTTCAGTAATTGGCAAGCTCTTAAAAGCATTCTTTCCATATATTTTAATCAGTGAGCATTGGCAGTTTCAAGCTTGATTACATCTAATGTAGGTTTCTATGGCCAAGGAGTACAACAGTCTGCAGAGTAACCATCCCCATAATTTGCTTTCCTCTCTTTTAATGGGGATAGTTGAATATAAAAATATATGTGATTCATGCATCGAAGCAGTCTCATGATAACTTTCTGTTTAAATGTTTCCCATTGCCAATAAAAAATCCCAACTTTTTACTTTGATTAGCATGTGCACTATAAGGGCACCTGGGTGGCTCAGCCAGTTAAGCATCTCCCGGTGTCTCAGGTCATGATCCCAGGGTCCTTGGATGAAGCCCCACGTCTGAGTTCCCTGTTCAGTGGGGAGCCTCCTTCTCCCTCTCCCCATCCCCCATGCTCTCTCTCTCTCAAATAAATAAACAAAAATAATGTGCACTATCATAATTGGGTTCCTCCTCACCTCATTGATTAAATATATTCCACACTTTATCATACATGGAATAGGTTAGTCAATATATGTCTTTCTCTCTCTCTTTTTTTCCAAACATACTCCCATAAAAGCTTTGTACACAGACCGTGCCCTCTTTTTAGGACAACATAACTACTCATCACCAACCTCCAGATTTTTACCTGTAGCTCTAACTGGTCATTCAAGTCCTAAAATTGTCCTTGAATTTTCTTGACTGTTCATTATAATAAACCTCTTATCACTCTCTATTACATTAACTTTCTCTCATATTACCTTCCTTTCTTTGTGTGTACATCTTCATTTTCTCTCACACTCATACCCACTTGTAGGTCAGAATATTTGGGATAAAAAACTTGTCTGCTTTTTTTTTCTCCAAATCCCTAATACCAAAGAGTATCTATTTGAACTGAAATTTAGAATATTTTTCATACATAAGATTTTTGTATATGTTTATNAAAGTGGTCATAAAATAATAACAAAATTAACATAGATTTAAGCACAGTTTGATTTGGGATTAATATTACAATAAAAAATAAAAGAAAAATGCTATGAAAACCTTATTATTCCTCCCTTTTACACATTAAATATGCTTACCAATTTGAAATATTAAATACTTAACATGTTTTAGGTACTCAGAATGCATTCCTGGTATTCCCATTAACATTTATTTGGATATTCATTTTACCTGTTCTTGTAACTGAAAGTTTAAGTAAGGCCCTGAACTCTGACTTCAGGGGAAGAAAAAACATGGCCCTGTTCTGAGCCAATTGTTTTTGAAATTTCTAAAATGACCTTAAAAATTGGTAAAATATTTGTCACCTGTCCCAGTGAAAGCCTTGCAACACATTTTTTTTTCTTTATTGTGAATGCTGGAGAGGATAGCATTGAACTCTTCCTTCTAGCTCGAAATGAGAGAGAATGTAGATATCGGACTCAATGTTTTCACGTCCATTTTAGGATCAAGAATTGACTAAGTACTGAATAAGTGGAGCAAAAAGAGATCTTTTAACTCCTGGTGATATGATTTGACACCTAGATTGTACTTAATGCTATACAGAACCCTATATGGTTAAAATGTATGAGACAATAGATTTTCTTTTCTTTGCTTAAACTAATTTGAATTTCATTTTTCATTCCAGCAACAGAAAATAGCCTAATCGATATTATAATGATAACAAAGAAATAAAGAAGATAACATTGCTGTACCAAAAAACAACTGATTAGTTCTGAGAGCTTACAACGCAATAAATGTTATAATAACTATTTCAAGTGTGCATTTCACTGAATTTTGGCCAAAAAATATTATGATGAAGGCATGAATATTATCTATACATTACAAATAAAGAAATTAATGTTTAGAAACTTTACCCTGACAAGTCCATAATGAGTAAACAGCTTTACTTGTACTAATATTTAGAAATATTTGGTACAAACATCTTGTTCTTAACCACTATTA
>NC_048228.1:60110525-60110984 GCF_002007445.2 Ailuropoda melanoleuca | reverse complement strand
GAGTAAACAGCTTTACTTGTACTAATATTTAGAAATATTTGGTACAAACATCTTGTTCTTAACCACTATTACATAGCTGTTTGGATATCAAGAATATTTCATAGTCTTGATTTTGCTTTTTTGATTTTTAAATTCTCCATCAGTTAATAGTTGAATAGTTTAAGTAAAAAATAAGTAGCATAATTTCTTTACTATGGAGTGGAAATTAAATGAGATGAACATGACTGTCTCATAAAATAAATTATTTAAAATACAACTAAGCATTTCAGGGCACCTGGGTGGCTCAGTCGATTAAATGTCTGCCTTCAGCTCAGGTCATGATCTGAGGGTCCTGGTATTGAGCCCCACATGGGGCTCCCTGCTCGGAGGGGAAGTTTCTTCTCCCTCTCCCTCTAC
Organism: Ailuropoda melanoleuca; assembly: GCF_002007445.2. Taxonomy (NCBI): domain Eukaryota; kingdom Metazoa; phylum Chordata; class Mammalia; order Carnivora; family Ursidae; genus Ailuropoda; species Ailuropoda melanoleuca. Next base: position 60,110,588 of record NC_048228.1, on the reverse strand, counting down.
CTGCTGCTCTCCCTGCATGTGCTCTCTTTCTGTCAAATAAATAAATATATCCTTAAAAAAAAA